>NW_007248771.1:13048-61621 GCF_000164805.1 Carlito syrichta
CTCAGCCTCCCAAAGGCGCGGGATTACAGGCTGAGCCACCGAGCCCGGCTTAAATCCAGTCTTTAAATGGGCAGTACTAGTTCCATGTTTTGCTATTGTAAATAATGCTGCAATAAATATGTGTGTGCAGGTGTCTTTTTCACAGAGTGATCTGAGTTCTTTCGAGCATATTCCTAGTAGGACGATTGCGGGGTCATACAGAAGGTCGACTTTGAGAATTTTTTGAGTTGGAGTCTCACTCTGTCGCCCAGACTGGAGTGCAGCGGCACGCTCCTGGCCACCACAGCCTCGACCTGCTGGGCTCCAGCGATCCTTCCGCCTCAGCCTTCCAAGTAGCTGGAACTACAGGTGTGCGCTACCACGCCCGGCTAATTTTATGATTTATCGTAGAGATGAGGTCTCACCAAGTTGCCCAGGTGGGTCTCAAACCCACGGGCTCAGGCAATCCACTCACCTCAGCCTCCCAAAGCGCGGGATTACAGGCTGAGCCACCGAGCCCAGCTTGATTTTGAGATCTTTTAGGAATCGCCAAACTGTTTTCTACAGAGGTTGTACTAGTTTACACACCCACCAACAACACAGAAGTGTTCCCTTTTCCTCTCATCCTCCCCAGTATCTTTTTTACTTTTAAAATAGATTCAGGAGGTATACATACATATTTATTACATGGACATATTGTGTAGTGGTGGGAATCAGGTCTCAGGGGACCCATTCTCTAGATAGTGAACATTGTGCCCCATAGGCAATTTCTGATCCTTAAATCCTCTCTAAACTTCCCCCCTTGTGTTCCCAGTGCCTATTATTTCCATCTTTTTGACTATTTAGCTCCCACATGTGTAAGCATGGGGTGTTGAGTTTTCTGTTTCTGAGTCAGTTCACTTAGAATGATCTCCAGCTCCATCCATGTTGCTGCAAAGAACATGATTTCATTCTATGTTATGGCTATGTGGTATTCCATGGTGTATATATACCACACTTTCTTTATTCAGTCAATTGTTGATGGGCACTTAGGCTGGGTCCATGATTTTGTTATTGTAAATAGTGCTGCAATGAACATATGAGTATGGGTATCTTTTTATCTGTTGATTTGATTTATATATTTGAATTTTATATATATTCCTTTCTTTTCCTTTGAGCAGATCTCTACCAGTGAGATTGCTGGGTCAAATGGTAATTCAATTTTTATTTCTGAGAGCTCTCCACGCTGTTTTCTGTAGAGTTGAACTAGTTTGCATTCCCTTTTCTCTGCAACCATGCCAACATCTATTGTTCTTTGACATTCTTTTTTTTCGGGGAGGGAGGTCAGTAATGTATTTTATTTTTACATAACAAAATATCTTGGCTATATTTTCATAGATGTAAATCTCAGATCAGGAAATTGGCATCGATAGATTCCCACAGATTCTTCATGGATAAACTTTAGGATTCTCAGGGACCCTGAAGTTTTAATGTACATTTTCAAGAATTTAGAAGCATTCCTTAGGTATCTGGGCATTCTATCACCCCAAAGTTATAAAAACCAAACAACCCCACATTCTTTTACATTGTGAACATTTTATAAAATTGTGATTCCTTTTATTAAATTGCTTCTATTTTTTTTTTAATTTTTCAGTTAGAAGATGTGGGGTACAATTCAGGGGTAGGTATACAAATGTTCATTATGTAGGTACCCTTGTTGATAAGGTGTGTCCCTCTCTCCCCTGGCAGTTTCCCACTACTGCCAATCCTGCCCCACCGCCCCCAGCAGTTTCCCACTACTGCCAATCCTGCCCTACCTCCCCAGGCAGTTTCGCACTACTACCAATCCCTTTCTTGTAGGTAGTGTTATGAGAATTGTTCAAGGTCTGCTTATGAGTGAGAATATGTGGTACTCAGTTCTTTGTTTCTGTGATAGATCACGCACTTGTAGACTTAGGTTAGTGCCACAATTTTGCTACTGTGAACAGTGCTACAATGAACATACGAGTATGGGTATCTTTTTATCTGTTGATTTCACTTGATTTATATATTTGAATTTTATATGTATTGATTTATTTTACTGTAGATTTCTAGCAGTGAGCTTGCTGGTTCAAATGGTAATTCAATTTTTAGTTCTGAGCACACTCCACACTGTTTTCCACAGAGTTGAACTAGTTTACATTCCCTTTTCTCCACAACCTTGCCAACATGTTGCTTTTTTGACTTTTTTTTTTTTTTTTAGTATTTTATTTTTACATAATAAAATATCTTAGTTATATTTTCATAGATGCAAATCTCAGATCAGGAAATTGGAATCAATAGATTCCCACAGGTGTCCATGGGTAAACTTTAGGATGCTTAGGAACCCAAGTTGTGGAAAGTTCATGATTTTGACCTTCTTTTTGGTTGCATAATATTCCATTGTGTATGTGTACCATATTTTTTTATCCAGTCCTCTTTAGATGGGCAGCACAGTTGGTTTCATGTTTTTGCTATTATAAATAATGCTGCAGTAAACGTGTGCACAGGTATCTTTTTCATAGAGTGATTTGAGTTCCTCTGGGTATATTACCAGTAAGGGGATTGCGGGGTCATACAGAAGGTCAATTTTGAGATCTTTTAGGAATCGCCACACTGATTTCCACAGAGGTTGTACTAGTTTACACTCCCATCAAAGAAGTGTTCCCTTTTCCCTGCATCCTCTCCAGTATCTGGTTTTTTTGTTTGTTTGTTTTTTTGAGTTGGAGTCTCACTCTGTCGCCCAGACTGGAGTGAAGTGGCCACTCCTGGCCACTGCAGCCTCGACCCGCTGGGCTCCAGCGATCCTTCCACCTCAGCCTTCCAAGTAGCTGGAACTACAGGCGCATGCTACCATGCCCGGCTAATTTTTTTGATTTATTGTAGAGATGAGGTCTCGCCAAGTTGCCCAGGCGGTCTCGAACCCGCGGGCTCAGGCAATCCACTCACCTCAGCCTCCCAAAACGCGGGATTACAGGCTGAACCACTGAGCCTGGCTTCTGTTGTTTTTTGTTATTGATGATGGCCATCATGGAGTTAGATGGTATCTCAGTGTGGTTTTAATTTGCATTTCTTTGATGACTAGTGAGACTGAGCATTTTTTTCATTTATCTGTTGGCTGTTCTTTTGTCTTCTTTTGAGAAGTGTCTGTTCCTGTCTTTTGCCCACTTTGTAATGAGGCAATAAACTTTTGTTTTTCTTTGGGGTCAGTTGTGACTTACTTGATCTTTTGCATTTCTCATTGTGTGTATTTGGGCTTCTTTTTCTCTTTTTCTTGGTCAGTCTAGCTAGGGGTCCATAAATCTTGTTTAACCTTTCAAAGAACCAGTTTTTTAGTTTTGCTGATTTGGGGTATATTTTTGTCTTCTATGTCCCAAATTTGGCTTTTTAATTTAGTGATCTGGATTCTTCTGCTGAAGTTTGAGTTTTGGTTGTCTTGCTTTTCCAGCTTCCTTAAGTGATTTGTTAGGCTGTTAACTTGTGATCTTTCCATTTTCTTCATGTGTGTTCATAGAGGTAAGAATTTCCCTCCTAGTACTGTTTTCATGGCAAAGTCTCAGAGTATAAAATAAATGTGCAAGAGACAGTCAAATTCCTATATACTAACAATAAACAAACAGAAGCCCAAATAAAAAGCACAATCTCATTCATAACAGCCACACACACACATACACACACACAAAGAAATATCCTGGCATCTTCCTAACCAAAGAAGTGAAAGACCTGTACGTGAAAACTACAAAACACTGCTCAAAGAAATCAAAGATGACACAAACAAATGGAAAAATATTCCATGCTCATGGACTGGAAGAATTAACGTTGTTAAGATGTTCATCCTACCCAATGCAATCTACAGGCAATACCCAGTAAATTACCAGCACCATTCTTCTCAGACCTGGAAATGACAATACAGGAAATCACATGGGATGTAAATGACCACGGATAGCCAAAACTATCCTCAACAACAACAAAAAAAAAACAAAGCGGGCGGTATCATACACCCAGACTTTAAACTTTATCATAAGCTACAATAATCAAAACAGCCTGGTATTGGGACAAGAACAGGCATAAAATCCAATGGAACAGGATAGAGATTCTGGAAGCAAAACCTCAATTTCTCAACCAACTCATCTTTGACAAAGCCTCCACCATCAACCACTAGGGAGAGGAGAAGCTATTCAGTAAGTGGTGCTGGGAAAACTGACTGATCACATGCAGAAGATTAAAACAAGACACCTACCTATCACCATACACAAAAATCGATTCTAAATGGATCAAAGACCTAAATGTAAAACCTCAAACTATAAGAACCTTAGAAAATGCAGGAGACACCCTTATGAAAATTGGAACTTTGGGCAACCCAATCCTGATCAAAACCCCAAGTGCCCATGCCAATGGGACCTCATCAAACTGACAAGCTTCTGCAAAGCCAAAGAAACCATCAAGAGACCAGGGAGGCAGCACATAGACTGGGGAAAAATTATTTGCCAACTGTTTATCTGACAAAGGCCTAACATCTAAGATCTACAAGGAAGTCAAATGTTCCGAAAAGAAAAAAACAAATAGCCCATTACAAAGTGGGCAAAAGATATGAATAGACACTTCTCAAAAGAAGATATGTGAGCAGCCAACAGACACATGAAAAAATGCTCAACCTCACTAGTCATCAAAGAAATGCAAATTTCAGCAGGTGGCCGTAAACATGTTACTGTACTCGAGTCTGGGTGACACAGTGAGACTACAACTAAAAAAAAAAATAAACAAATAAGTAACAAACCACACTGAGATACCACCTAAATCCAGTCAGGATGGTCATCATCAATAACTCAAAAAAATAATAGATGCTAGAAAGGATGTGGGGAAAAGAGAACACTTCTACACTGTTGGTGGGAGTATAAACTAGTACAACCTCTGCAGAAAACAGTGTGGTGATTCCTAAAAGAACTCAAAATCAACCTTCCATATGACCCTGCAATCCTCCTGCTGGGAAAATATCTGGAGGACTCAAATCACTCTGTGAAAAAGATACCTGCACACCCATGTTTACTGCAGCATTGTTCACAATAGCAAAAAACAAGGACCCAACTGTGCTGCCCATCTAAAAAAGACTAGATTTTTTAAAAGTGGTACATATACACGATGGAATATTATACAACCAAAAGGACAAAATACGAACTTTGCAGCAACTTGGATGGACTCAGAGTCTATAATACCGAGTGATCTATCACAGAAACCAAGAACTGAGTACCACATGTTCTCACTCATAGGCGGACCTTGAACAATTAATTATCTTAATACTAAAAGAAAGGGATTAGCAGTAGTAGGAAACTTCTGGGGAAGGGGGACACACCTTATCAACAAGGGTACCTGCATAATGAACATTCATATACCTAACCCTGAATTGTAACCCACATCTTGAAAATAAAAAAATTGAAAAATTCTTACTCTAACCATCTGGGGTGGGGCCTGAGCATTTTATAGTGTTTCCCAGGCAATTCTCATGTGTAGCCTTAGTTGAAGGTTGCCATCCTGTAATTTTATTATATCAGGTTGAGAAGCGAAAGTGATTATCTATCTTTTGCTCATAACTAACTTAACCCCCAAAACTAAATTTTATATGATGAAACAGATTTTTATTATTATTTTACATAATGCTATGTATATAGTCAAAAAAACCCAAAATTGACAAAATCAAAATCTGAAACCTTGGCCTCATAGACATTCATTATTTTAAAAAAAGAATTGGTCAATGTAAAATTCCTAAGATTATGTTTTAGACATATTTTATCAACTCTTGTTAACTTCGTGCTGAATTTCTCAGAGGTGCATAAACTACTGTCTAAGCTCACACAGAAATGTCCTCTCCCAGCCTGTCTTGGCAAACGCTGCCTTCTAGAAATGTCTTGTTCTTTGCTCACAGGCACATCATAGTTTATATTTTAAAAGTGAGTTCCAGGCCAGGCTTATTGGCTCAGCCTGTAACCCCAGTACCTTGGGAGGCCAAGGTGAGTGGATTGCCTGAGTCCATGGGTTGGAGAGCAGCCCGGGAAACTTGGTGAGACCTCATACAATAAATAAAAAATTAGCTGGGTATGGTAGCGCATACCTATAGTTCTGGCTACTTGGAAGGGTGAGGCAGGAGGATAGCCGGAGTCCAGCAGGTCAACGCTGGAGTGGCCATGAGCATGCCATTGTACTTCAGCCTGGGCAACAGAGTAAGACTCCAACTCAAAAAAAAAAAAAAAGTGAGCTCCCACCTGACATAATCAATGTCTTTTAAGTGAAATCACTACACAGTAACTATATCCCATTTGTATCTGCAAATTCATTAAAAACTTAATGATCTTACATTATTGATCAGAATCTTTCTTGAGTCAAGACATTTACTTAATTATATGCTAAATCAAGAGCTTAAAGCTGTCTATGGGCAACTCTGGATAAGTGGTGACACATGATATAACGGACAGGTTGAACTGAAATGCAGAGACATGGGGTGCTAGATTACATGCCACCCAGATCCCCCCTTCAAGACTAAGTCCTCACTGTCTCAGCTGAGTAAGAGTCCTTGGCCAAAAGGTGATGCCCCCAACGGTGTCCTGCAGACAAGAACTGGTGGCCCCATCTCCATCTGCACACCTCATGCCAGCTTTAGTTTTGGAGCTATGACTGCAGCACAGCTCAGTTTCTCTCTGGCCAATACTGCTTCCCTCACTGCCAAGAACAAGCCCTAATACATCATCTGTGACAGGATTTGCATCTCTGAGTCTGTCTCCAGGGAAACCAGACCTGCATCGCCTCTACTCTCAGCATGTGACGTTGGCCCTAGTAAAGTTGCTTAAGCACAGCTCCCTCTGTGACTGAAGACATCTCCCTGCCTGGGCTTGGGTCACCAGGAATCTCCAGTGCCACAGTGAACAATGTCCTGCCCTCAGGTCTCGCCTGCTGCAGTCAAGTTCACACGTTACTGCTCATCCCTGCAGACAGCAAGGATGAGACATTCTGTAACTCCACCTTACGCCTCTTCAAAACCCATCACTTTCAAAGGAGCCCGCAGCATTTCACTGGATAAAACATTTTCTGGGATGGGAACAGCTCAGGGTGACAAACTTTTATCAGCTTACCAGGACCCCCAGTTCTAGCACTAAAAGTCACACATCCCTGGAAGCCCTTCAGTCCCAAGCAAACGTGGATGACTGGTCACCCTCGTGTGATCTCTCTGTACCCTGGTCCCTGGGTTTTGTGCAATTATCACCTGCCTGGTGACTCTGGCCATCTGACCTGTACATGAGGCAGAACGTAAGCCCCAGCACACAAAGTGAAGTCTGCTCTGCTCTGCCTTGTCATGACCCTCCTTTTCCTTCCTAAGAGTTATCACAACTGCAATTATTGGTGATGCAGTTGTTTGCTTGTCTTCTTAACTAGACAGCAAGTGTCAGATGAACAACCGTGCCTGTTCAAAGTTGGATCCCCTGTACTTAGCAGGGAGCCTGACCCATAAGCCATCACCAATACATGTTTGTTGAATGAATGAGTGAATGAATGAATGAATGAAGAGGGGATGAGGGGACAGAGTCATGTCTGGGACCTGTGCACAGAATGAAGATCAGGAAAGAAAGAGGTCCCAGGGCAGGGCAGGCAGGAGAAAGGTAGGTACCAAGGTGTGAGGACTATAAACGTAAGTGTCCAACTCATGCCAGGGTTCTATTTCCCTGTGTTGGATCACTGAGGTGCTAAACTACCATCAAGCTTGTGGTTAATTCTGACACTCAGATTTAACACATATTTATAATTTTCTGTCAGATCAATTACACTGTGCCTGGAATATAGGAGGTCCTCAATTAAAAAAAAAAAAGTGCTGTCTGAATGAGTAAACTATGTCACCATGTTGAAGGTCCCATGCTGAAGGACAAGGAAATAGTAAATTCTGAGGATCATAGCACTTCATCTCAGCAGAGATTTGATCACACTTTCCAGTTATTCTTCAGAACAAGGCAACTGCACACATTTTGGTTCTCTTAAAGTAACAGTATCTACAGATTTATATTTCTTCTGTCACTAATAAGCATAAAGTAAGCCCTTTCTTATCACCCAAAGACACACTGAAATTCTTTTTGCATATCCCCATGACCATTCTAAAAACCTTGTTAGTGTAACTCTCCACCCACATAACAACTTTTTAATCTTCTTGCTGCTTAAGCTGAAACTGGCTAAATTGAAACATGTTCTTTAAAAATACAGAACTCAGCTGGGCTCGGTGGCTCAGCCTGTAATCCCGTGCCTTTGGGAGGCTGAGGTGAGTGGATTGCCTGAGCCCGCGGGTTCGAGACCCGCCTGGGCAGCGAGACCTCATCTCTACAATAAATCAAAAAAATTAGCCAGGCGTGGTAGCGCACGCCTGTAGTTCCAGCTACTTGGAAGGTTGAGGTGAAGGATCGCCAGAGCCCAGCAGGTCAAGGCTACAGTGGCCGGAAGCGGCCACTGCACTCCAGTCTGAGTGACAGAGTGAGACTCCGACTTAAAAAAATATATAGAACTGCTGCCTGAGTGTGGTGACTCACCCCTGTAATCCTAACACTCTAGGTGGCCAAGGCAAGAGGCTCACTTAAAGCCCAGGAGTTCGAGACTAGCCTGAACAACATTAATGAGAACTCCATCTCCATAAAAAAGAAAAAAATGAAAGTAAAATAGAACTGCTTTTTTCTGTGAATTTATCAATAAATGTTACCCATTTTCAATAGCAACTCACAGAAACAGAATATAAAAAATGCTTTCCTTTTCTATTCCAATATAATGATCATGAATTTTGGAATGTGAAAATGCATTTTTCCAGTAGGAGATGCCAGAAATGATTTCTGCTTTTTCTCTATTCTTCTAAGTGACTTTAACCCTGGGACCACATAGAACTCTGCAGAAACTGAGCCACTTCATCTGTTGAGCTGAAAGATGATCTTTATCTCATCAATCAATTTCATAGCAACTATAAAATACTTACAAAACTTCACTGGTGAGTTCATTGCTGGAGCTTGATATAAACCATATGAACCAAGTGATACAAATCAATAAAAGAACAAGCCAGATAGTAAACAGAATGCTGCCTCCTGACCATGCCAAGCTCCCATACCCAACAACTGCGACGTCTTTGGGCCCTTCCTCCTCACTCCTGGCTACTTGATGACGAAGGCTTAAAGCTCCATGTTCTCACTCATAAGCGAATCTTGAACAATTATAATATAAGAAAGGGATTGGCAGTAGTGGGAAACTGTCAGGGGAGGGTGGTAGGATTGGCAATTGAGGGAAACTGCTAAGGGAGGGAGAGGTATACCTCACAGAGGGTACCTGCATAATCAACGTTTGTATACCTAACGCTGAATTGTACCCCTCATCTTTATAATAAAGAAAAAAAGAAAAGGACAAAGGAAAAAAAAAATCTCCCAGAAGAAAAAGATGCTCTAAGCCAGCAATTCTTAAAGAATTACCTGCAGACTGCAGGTGTCTGAAAGATCCTTTTGAGGTCCATGAGATAAAAAATTAATTTCATATTACTAAGTCAGTATTTGAGGCTCCCCTACAATGTTAATATGGTCTCATTCAATCACACAGGCTGAAGTAGAGTGGAATGATCATAGTTTACTTCAGGGTCAACCTCCTGGGCTCAGGCAATACTTTGATCTCAGCATCCCAAGTAACTGGGATTACAGGCATATACCACCAAATTCAGCTAATTTTTTATTTTTCATAGAGATGAGGTCTCTATAAAAGATGAGTTGCCCAGGTTCCCTGCCCAGGTTCTCTGCCTCAGTCTTCTAAAGAGCTAGAACTACAGGCATACGCTGCCATGCCCAACCCCATGCTAACATTTCTATTGATAGCCCAAAGCAGCAGCAAGTGAAACAGCTGGCACCCAAACTCATATCACCACAGCAACACTCAGCTGTTATAGTGGTCCTTATATCCCCCAAGTCCACATCACCACAGCAGCACCGCCTATGCCAGTGGTCCTCACATTCCCCAAGATCATGTTGCCACAGCAGCACCAACTCTACTAGTGGTCCTAACATTCACCAAGCCCATGTCGCCACAGCAGTATCAACTGTGCTAGTGGTCCTTATATTCTCCCAAGTCTATGTCAGCACAAGAGCACCACCTGTGCTAGTGGTCTTTACATCCCAGAAGCCCATATTCCCACAGTAGCACTAACTTATGCTAGTGGTCCTTATATCCCCCAAGTCTACTTTGTCATAGCACACCAACTATACTAGTGGTCCTCATATTCCCCAAGGTCATGTCGCCACAGCATCACCAACTGTGCTACTGGTCCTCACATCTCCCAAGCCCACGTTACCACAGCAGCACCAACTGTGTTAGTGGTTCTTATGTTCTCCAAGCCCACATTGTCACTGCAGCACCGACTGTGCTAGTGGTCCTCATATTCTTTACTCAACAGCACCTACTGAGGAAAAAGCATTTCACTTAATCCCCTGACGAAGCATTAAAAATTAACTTTGTTAAATCTGGAACGTTGATGACTTGTCTTTCAAATATTCTGTAAGACGAAATGGAAAGTATGCACAAGTAATGTCCCATGTGCTAATGTGAGACAACTTAGTCTACAGGAAGGCGTCTATGCGGCTGATCTGTGAGCTGCACTGGCTGTTTTTTCACATAGCTCCATTTTATTTGAAAGAACTGATAGAAAAGCATGTTTATTTTTATTTGGATATCTGGCAGACATATTATTAAAAATGAACAAAGTGAGCCTTTAACTTCAAGGAAACCAACTGATAATATTGTCACCAATGATCAAATTCAAGTATTCAAGTAAAGATTGGGATTTTGGAAAACTTTTATCCACTTCAAGACCTTTCTGACAAAATTGGGAATAACACCAAAACACATGTGGGTTTTCTAATAAAATGTGACAAAGTTTGGAAGATCCATATAACTCAGAGAAACAGTATTTTCCAAATGACCAACACATGATGCTACAAAACTAGGCATGGGCAAAAGCCCCATCAATGTGCAAGTTAGACCAGGAAATTTTAATGCAATGGAGTATAGAAAGATCACTGATGTGGCTTTAGATTTCACATTGTAATTCATGTTTAAGAAATTACCACATAAAGTTGTGGTATAATTTCAACGAACAAAATCCAAAATTAACTGACATGGCCCTTAAAATCCTCCTCATTCATTTCAACTTCTATGTCTGTGCGGCTACATTTTCTTCATAATTCAACCAAAGCTACATAATCAGACTGAATATGGGAGATATGTCAATCCAACTGCCTTCTATAAAACTAAACACTAAAATGGTTTTTAACGTAAAACAATGCCACTCTTTTAAGTTTTTGTTTTGAAAAATAGTTACATTTCATTTAAAATGTGTCATTTGGTCATTGCCTTACTAGACTCTGCTGTGGCCATGGGGTCACCATATTTCTTGGCTTTGGCCTCCTTCCCCACCTTGGGGAGGTGAATTTCTTCTTTCTCTCTCATGCACTCTCTATAATTTACTTTTTAAATAAACTACAGTTTCCAATCTAACTTCCATGCAATACTTCACATCTATCATGTGGCATCGGATTGCACACTGGCACCCCCCCGCAAAAGATCTGACCTAACATTCTGGAAGCACCCAATGAGTGCAAAAAAAAAAAAGAAAGAAAAACATGTCATTTATGTTACATATGAGATTGTTATTAACTGAATAATTAAAATGTTAAACTTTTTTCAGTTTTAATTTCTAATGTAATAACTATGGATGAATGGAACCCACACAATTGGAAGCTCTTGGGATCCTCCATAATTTTCAGAGTGTAAGAGGCCCTGAGCTCAGAAAGCTCCAGAACTCCTGCTCAAGACACCAACATGCTTATTTTGCTGAGGACAGTTTGAGCTTGATTTTTATTACATGCAACCAAAATCAGAGCTGACTCAAGGGAGAGGAGCTAAGCTTGAAGACTGAGATCACACCAGCACCAAGATAAAGAATCAGCCTCAATATTCAGAGCAAAGAATAAAAATTCAGCGAATGCAAAATAAAGGACCAAAGGTGGCTCTGATGGCCACTGCCTTCTTTGCTCCCCCTACCTTAAAGATCTACAGTATACTGAGCATATTTGGACTTTCCACCAGATTTGGAATTGAGAGTTTTACTAGGAAGAAGGATAATTAAATTGATATCCAGTTAACATAAAGCTCAATTAGAAATTCTGCCCCTAAAGAAATTTGATTTCAAATAATTATGCCCAAATGTCCACCACAATGGAAAAAACATGGTATATCCATACGTTAAAACATTGCTTGGCCATAAAAGGGAATGAAGTATTGATTCAGGCCACAGATGAACCTTGAAAACATTATGCTAAGTGAAAGCAGCCAGAACAGAAAGCCACACATTGTGTGACTGCAGTTCTCTGAAAGGTTCAGAACAGGCAAATTCGCAAAGCCATAAAGTAGATGAGTGACTGCTGGGAACCGGGGATGGGGGACGCGGGGAGTGATGAAAAGGTTCTGAAATCAGAGCTTATGATTGCACAACTTGTGGCTACACTAAAAATGACCTAACTATGCACTTTAAGGGGAAATTTTAGGGTGCGTAAAATAATGACTTTGTAAAATGACAAGACAAACCATAAGTTTGGTGCATCAGTCTCCATGGGTGCTGTAACAACCAAACCTTAAACACATGGCTTAAAACTATAGCAATGCATGCACTCACAGCTCTTAGGCCAAGTCTGAGCCAGGTGCCAGTGGTCCCCACTCCCTCGGGAAGCTCAGAGTCTGTGCCTCACCTCCAGCTAGAGGTTGCTGGCATTTCCTGGTCCTTGGGAAGTCACTCTTAGGCTCTGGTAAGTAAGATAGATATGTGAGTTTGTGTTAACACTTTTTCCTGGTGTATGAAACCAACACAGCAGAGTTCAAAATCACACAGGAACACAATCTCTACAAATGAGGATCGGAAAGAGCTTGCAATGGATCTCAGTGTGGAAAGTTGAGAAATTTCTCAATGCTGAATCACAGTATTCCATGAGTATTCACTACATGATTTATGAGTGATCTTTCAAACGTGTAAGAATAATGCTGCAAGCCCATGGACTTGCCACTACCAAAATTCCCTTTCACAAAAAGCAGTTTATGAGGGTGAGCCCCAGGGGGCCCTCTGGGTTGATGAACGGATACCTGCACACACAATAGGACCAGGCACTCAGCGAGGTAGTAGTAATATCTGTTAAATGTGTAAGTTATTGTTTCATCTATGATGAGGCAGATAACAGACAAAATTCTCAGTTACAGCTGTCACAAAATTGTTTGCTGATAACCTCAATGAGAGCCCTCATTTCTGACTCTAAAAAGCTTTTCCCCAAAGATAAGAACTAACGACACCTCATTTATTCAATTGGCATCACATGGTTTCTGTTATAACACACGGAGAACATAAAATTCCTGCCCCTGCATAAAAAGCACAGATCATAAAGAATCATCAGATAAATTTAAACTGAGAAACATCCCACAAAAAAACTACTTTGTTATCTTCAAAATGTCATACTATTAAATATAAAGAAAGGCTAAGGGACTGCTTCATACTGAAGAAAATGAGAGTCGTGATAGTCTACGATCCTGGGTCAAATCCTGGACCTATAATGTTTTTGAATAATCTGCAAAATCTGAATGAGGTTTGTGCAGTAGGTGGTTATATCAGTTCAGTGCTGGTTTCCTGATTTTGATGGTATGTGCTGTGGTATGTAGGGGAGTAATGTGAAGGGTGTTAGGCTAAGCACAGTGGCTCACACCTGTAATCCCAGTACTTTGGCAGGCCAAGGTGGGAGAACCATTTGAAGCCAGGAGTTTGAGACCAGCCTGGACAGCATGGCAAGACCTCGTACCTACGAAAAATAAAAAAATTAGCCGGGTTCGGTGGCTCACCCTGTAATCCCGCGCCTTTGGGAGCCTGAGGTGAGTGGATTGCTTGAGCCCGCGGGTTCAAGACCTGTCTGGGCAGCGAGACCTCATCTCTACAATAAATCAAAAAAAGTCAGCTGGGCGTGGTAGCGCATGCCTGTAATTCCGGCTACTTGGAAGGCTGAGGCGGAAGGATCACCGGAGCCCAGTGGGTCGAGGCTGCGGTGGCCGGGAGCAGCCACTGCACTCCAGTCTGGGCGACAGAGTGAGACTCCCACTCAAAAAAAAAAAAATTATCTGGGCATGGTGACATGCACCTATAGTCCCAGCTACTCAGAAGGCTGAGGTGGGAGGATTGCCTGAGCACAGGAGTTCAATGTTGCAGTGAGCACAGCTGTACTCCAGCCTGGGTGACATAGCAAAAACCTATCTCTTAAAAAAAAAAAAGCATGATTACCTCAGTCAGTACACATCAACAGGTCCTGGTCTTGTGGCTCATGTAAATTAGAATAATGGACAACTTGAATGTGATTCTCAGATCCCATCACCTGCAGGCAGTCTGCTAAGGACTGAAAACACAGGGTCTTGTGCTGACACTGAAAATGATAATTCAGAGCATGGTGAGGAGTGCCCAGAGGGGCAGCCAAGAAACAAAGAGCCAAAGATGGAGGGCCTGACACTCCAGAAGGCATCCATCCCGCTTGGTCTTGGACTTATGGAATCATCAAGGACAACAACAAAAACAGGCACAAAGGCAATGGCAGGTTCCAGCCTCACAGCTTTAGTATTAGGAGACCAGCGACCCCTACCAGCTCCATGATGGCTCTACAGTTCCTGCAAGTGGGCATGAAGCTCTGGGCCCACAAAGGCATGGAGTGGGATGACAGACATTAGAGACTGGGGGAGGGGGGAATGAAAATTATGTAGCGGATACAACGTTCACTACTCATGTCAAACACACTAAAAGCCCAGTCCTTGCCACTATACAGTACAATTCAACCATGTGACCAAGAACCACTTCCACCCCTGAAGCTACTGAATAAAAAAACCCCCACAAAACTATAAGTACTATTCAACAATAAAAAGGAATATAATACATCATAGTTTTGAGAGGCCAAGGTGGGAGGATTACTTAAGCCCAGGAACTCAAGACCAGCCTGGGCAACGTTGTGAGACCCCATCTCTACAAAAATCTATAAAAATTAGCCAGGCATGGTAGCATGCCTGTAGTCCTAGTTATTCAAGAGGCTGAGTGAACCCAGGAGTTTGAGGCTGCAGTGAGATGCAGTGAGCTATGATTGTGCTACTGTACTCCAGTCTGGGCAACAGAGACCCAATCTCGTTTTTTTTTAAAAATGGCAAATGAAAGAAGTCAGACACAAAAAAGCACACACTTTATGATTCTGCTTATATGAAATGACCAGAAGAGGTTCAGCTATAAAAACAAGATCAGTGGTAGCCTGGAAGCAGGGGTGGGAATGATTAACTATTAAATGCTCTGTGCCTTGACTTCTTCATATGATATGTAGTGAAAATTACAGTATCTAACTCAAAACGGTTCTCTGAAGAAAAGCAAGATAACACAGGTTAAAAGGTTAAAACAATCTAGGTAATCTTAAAATAAATCTTTGAATAAATTTATTAGCCAGGATTGGTGGCTCAGCCTGTAATCCCAGCGCTTTGGGAGGCTGAGGTGAGTGGATTGCCTGAGCCCGCGGGATCGAGACCCGCCTGGGCAACTTGGCGAGACCTCATCTCTACAATAAATCAAAAATTAGCCGGGGGTGGTAGTGTGCTCCTGTAGTTCCAGCTACTTGGAAGGCTGAGGCGGAAGGATCGCCGGAGCCCAGCAGGTCGAGGCTGCAGTGGCCAGGAGCGGCCACTGCACTCCAGTCTGGGTGACAGAGTAATACTCCAACTCAAAAAAAGAAAGAAAGAAAGAAAGAAATTTATTACAACATGCATGTAATAAGTTATAAACACAGAAAAAAGTATGTTTATAGTTATTTAAAGATCTGGTAACTATATTTTCTATACACAAAAGTCCTTTGCTGAAATAGGTCTGCCATTTTACATTCTTACCCTATTAACTTTTTATTATAAAGAGTAGGATGTTGGCCAGGTGTGATGGCTCATGCCTGTAATCCCAGTACTTTGGGAAGCCAAGGTAGCAGAATCACTTGAGCTCAGGAAATCAAGATCAGCCTGGGCAACATCATGAGACCCTGTCTCTATAAAAAGATTTTAAAAGTGATGGGCATGGTGACATACACCTGTAGTCTCCTAAGCCCAGGAGGTTGGGGTTGCAGTGAGCTGTGATCATGCCACTGCACTCCAGACTGGGTAACAAAGTGAGACCCTGACTCAAAAAATAAAAAGTAAGTACAATGTTGTTCATTTTGACACTAACATCTGGACCAAGAAACTCTGGAAGTCACCACTACTGGGGCCAAAGGCACTGACCTCACTGACACACACTTTTCTACGTCCTCTTGTCTTTTATAAGATATGCTATGGTACTGGGACACCTAAGTTCTCCCCAGATATCAAATAGTGATACAGACATTGACTCATAAAGTCAATCCTGGTCACAGACCATTTCAAGATAGGTACACATAAAGTTACTAATCCATCACGCCACTAGACAAATAAATAGTGATTTAATTTTAAACCTTTGAAATACCTACTGCAGTGAATATAACTTGCATGTCTCTGGTTATTTTCTCACCAGCATCAACATTTATATTTTCTTCTTTATGATCTCTCAGACTATAAAATGTACTCATTTTCACTCTTCTCTTATTCTTTAAATATTCCCAGAAAAGATTTCTAATATGAAGGGAAATGGAGACAAATTTCAATGTTTAATAAATTTTATCTTGATAACATCAAAAACAAGATTAGCTCTTACATTACAATATAAAAAAATACATTAGTTTTCACATCAGTTTTACATGGAAATATATAATTATTTGAATATTTAAATATAGCTTTTTTAACCAAAAAAAAGTATTACTCAGAGCCCTAGTTACATAAATAATTAAAATGCACAAATGCAAAAACACACCTTTCACAATACTGTCCACATACTGTATAACTCAGGACAATTACAATAAAAATCTATGCAAGATACTGAACAAGATTAATAAAATATTCATCATGGTTGTAATTTGGTTTTTTACTGTTAAAATAATTTAAAGCATTATTTAATACACAAAAAAACAACTGTTTTATCTAATCTGCAAATGAAGCCAACATTTACTTAGACAAAGGGGCACACCTTGTATCCTACCAAATTCCAAAATTAATTCACTTTCTCTTTAACTTAAATTTTAAGTTTTACAATTTCAAGCTTTCAATCTTGTCTAAAATAATATAATTACCAGAACTCAGTAAACATTTCCAAAATGTTAAACAAAGTAAACAGTACTGTATTATACTTTTATATGTTTGGAAATATAAAATTTAAATATAAACCTTTTCCCTCGCCCCAACCCCATAATGGCACTTAGAAGGACTTCCAGTGTAAAAAAGGTAGCAATATTTTTTAATGTTAAATTTTGTTCACTTGAATTATAAGAACTGTCCTTTCTGCATGATGTAATCAAAAGATATGATACATCACATTTACACAGTACATTATTTCCAAATGATCTTTTGCTTTTAAACCTGCACTGAAAGAATGCAGGGTGTCTATTAATCATATTTAAGGAATTAAGTGTCCTTTTCATAGGAAAACATGACACCAAAACCCACAAAGAGAATACTTTCATATATCAGCTGTTTACTTCCTAATCAGCAGGACAGAGTTTTCTTCCTAAATTAATATTAGTGGGTTATTTTGAACTAGAGGCCCACAGTGATCTTTTAAGAAAGGAAATGAAAATTTATTTGCATATGGGGAGCAAGGTCAAAGGAAATACGATATATGCTGCACTGTAACTAAAAACATTAAAACTTGTCCATTTTGTTCAACATAATTACTATTTAAATTTAGAAGTAAAGAAATGACAACAGAACTCCATCAGTGCACACCCACAGGTTAGTAAGTCAAGCCCCTGAAATAAAACCACATTGAGAAACCAACTGTGTACTAGGTTTCATTAAGGTAACACATTTTTAAATTCTGAAATCAAGATACAGCTTAACACTGACCCAGGTTTCAATAACTAAGGTAGTTACACAATAGCTATACTTTCTGTCTTTACTTAACACCAGTGACATAGGACAACCCAGGATCTTAGCTGGATGGGAATGCATAATGGTTGAACACGCATCCCAGCTCAGCCAGCATCCTTGAATAAAAGTTCTGGATGTGTTCTGAGTATCACAGACTTGAGTTGCATATCCTAACATCTTTGATTAAACTCAGTTAACAAGTATAAGACAAACTAATGTACAAGGACAGGCTTTCACTTACAAAATGAGCCTCCACAGAGGTTACCAGTTTTGATTTTTTTTGAAATATTAAGTAATTTACTAATGACAACACATAATGGCCTGTCCAAGTAATATTACCAAGTCAATGACTTTCAGCTCAAGCTATTAAAAAATGATATGGTAATGCCTAAAATATTTTTAAGGAATAAGGCCACAAAGTAGCCTGGATTTTCATGTTAAACCACCAACCTTCATGTAGAAGGGAGCAAAAAAGGTAGTTTAAAAAATAAAGCAAACCAAAAAAACCCTAATGACACTGGCAAAATCATTTGCCCCATTAAGATCTAATAATGTTAGCTGGGCATGGAGGCTCACACCTGCAATCCCAGCACTTTGAAAGGTGGAGGCGAGAGAATTACCTGAGCTCAGGGGTTGAGACCAGCCTGGGCAACATGGTGAGACCTCGTCTCTACAATAAATTTAAAAAAAAAAAAAAAAACAGTCAGGCATGGTGGTACACACCTGTAATTCCAGCTGTTTGGAAGGCTGAGGCAGAACTGCCTGAGTCCAGCAGGTCAAGGCTGCGGTGACCACAAGCATGCCACTGAACTAGAGCCTGGGCGACAGTGAGACAACCCAAAAAAAAAATCTAATAATGAAGAAAAGTCTATGGAGATTGCATGTGTACATGCATCCAAGTAAGGAAAATTAGAAACCTGTAGAACCAATGTAAATGAAGGAGGAGGAGTTTGTTATACATATAAAATCATGAGGCAGTTTTTAAAAACTGTATTAAAAAGTATGGAATCTCATTCTCTGGAATGCTTTCCAAAAAAAGATAAATTATGGTCAGGCGCAGTGGCTCATATTTGTAATCCCAGCACATTAGGAGGTAGAGGCTAAAGGATTACCTGAGCCCAGGAGTTTAAGACCAACTGGGCAACTTGGCGAGACCTCATCTCTACAATAAATCAAAAAATTAACTAGGTGTGGTGGCACTCGCCTGTGGTTCCAGCTACTTGGAAGGCTGAGGCAGATGGATCACCTAATCCCAGCAGGTCGAAGCTGTGGTAGCTGTGCTCATACCACTGCACTCCAGTTTGGGTAACAGAGTGAGACTCTGACTCAAAAAAAATAAAAAGAAATTACGTTGTTTGTGATCATGTAAGTCAACTCCACTCAAAAGTTGAAATGATTCATTATAATTCCTTGATTATCTAGTTAGAATACTATGTTAACAATGCTACTCTGAGCACACAGAAGGTAGGCACATGTACATTTGTTCCAAGTTTTTTTGTTTTGTTTTTCAAGTTGGAGTCTCACTCTGTTGTCCAGGCTGGAGTGCAGTGGCACGCTCACGGCCACCACAACCTCGACCTGCTGGGCTCAGGTGATCCTTCCGCCTCAGCCTTCCAAGTAGCTGGAACTACAGGCACGCGCCACCATGCCCAGCTAATTTTTGGATTATAGAGATGAGGTCTCGCCAAGTTGCCCAGGCTGGTCTCAAACCTGTGGGTTGAGGCAATTCTCTCACCTCGGCCTCCCAAAGTGCTGAGATTATAGGCGTGAGCCACCGCGCCCGGCCTGTTACAAAATTTTAAAAGTAGTAACATGATAGCATTACTGTTCGTTATACTCATTCTCTGATATCACCTGCTGGTATGAGAGAATCATAAAAAAAAAAAATCAATAAAAGGGACCTAATTTGTGAGACAAAGTTCTATATAGTGTGCTCAATTATGAAGAATTAAGACGAAGCTCTTCCTACAGAAAATATTGGACAAAGGTTGCTGTTGAATCTAAAAAAAAGGGGGTGGGACCTTAAACACTAATTTTAAATGAATACAAAAGTTCTGAAAAATAATATTTATGGTAAAATAGCTGCAGGTTAGTTTTCTCACCCAGTTGGGAAGTTGTGTGCACTCAGTACCAAGGACATTTCCACTGAGGCCCCCGGCCCCACGCTGGCCACAGCAGGCAGCCTCTACTTGGACTGTCTGCCTCTCCGCCTGTTTGACAGCCGAGTCATCATTCTCTCTGCACGTGGTAAACAAGACAAGCTTCTCAATTCATAGGGCTTGGTGGGTGGAGGTGGCTTTCCCTTCCTCTTGCGTGCTTTATTTGCACTCTTCTTCCTTCTAACTTCGCTGCAGGCAGCCCGCATAGGTGGCTTCAGAACTGGCCTGGTCATGGTGCTTGAGGCCTTAGCAGAAACTGGTAGGACTGCCGAGGTTAAAGGCATCAGGGCTGGCCTCCTGACTTTCTTCAGCCTCTGCACCCCAGACTCCTTCAGATACAGTCCCAGAAAGGCGCTCCTGGACTGGTATTTGTGGCGTAAAAACACTGAGTATTTTGAAAGATACTTTCTAATTACATCACTTGGCTTGGTTCGAATCCAAATGGACTGTTTTTCTGAAGCGTTTCTGTTTTTTTGCTGGAGAATAACTGGTTTATGAATCTTTTGGGGGAAACCTGGCATATGACTAGCTGTCATCTTCTGTTGAATTTTCTTTTTACTTTCTAGAAATTCACTTCTGACTGACTTTGAAGAGATTTTGGCAACACCACGATTTAGGAGAGTCAGCTGGGAATCACTATCCTTTGGAATCACCTGGGCATTCAGAACCTCAGGTTCATCCACAAACAGAGGAGATTTGTCACACTCTGCCGGCACTGTGGCCAGGGGTACCAGGGCAGAGCTCTGGTGTGTGTCATGTCCGTCTGCATCAGGGGTGTGCAGGAGGCTCCTGTTAAAACTTATCTCCACCCAGTTGCGCCTGTCCAACTCCGGGACCATCGTGTGCAGTGGTGGATTAACAATGATTTGCTTAATCAATGGCTCATAATAGTCAAAGATATCCCGCTGATATTTGCACATGAACCGCATCCCATCATCCCACCCATGTTGATTCAGCTTGGAGAGGTGGAGGCACTCATCATCCTTCATTTTCACATTCAAAGAAGACAGGATGCAGAGTAAGGCTTGGGGCTGTCCAGGCTTTGAGTCTTCAGTGCAAGTTGCAGGAAGCTCAACAGTCCCAATTCTGACTTTCTTTTTTGTTTTCCTGTCGCCCTGTAAACCCTTGCTTTTGGGCAAGTCCTCCTCTTGTCTAACTCTTTTTCTTTTCAATGAGGGGTAATTTGTGGACCTGGCCTGAGTTCCATGACTGCCTTTCACCATCTGGCACTGAGAAGACGTATGGCCCTTTTGCTTGGGAGGCCTCTCTGCTGCAGGCCTCTCTGCTGCAGGCCTCTCTGCTGCAGGATGGCATGGTTCATCTAAGGCCACTGAAAAGTCATTGGTATCTGAAATTCCTCCTGTGGTATCATCACCATCTGACTGAGCCTGAGTTGACACAGTGTCCTGTTTGAGGTCAGCCCAGGTCACCCTTTTTTTTTTTTTATTTGAAACAACTTTTTTGGTCTCACAGTCATCATCAAAGTAACAGTGGAAACGACCTTCCCTAAATTCCTTCACAAGAGCATTTATTTTTATGTCGTCTTCTCTCATGATCTGAGACCATGTTTTCCCCACAAATGAAGGAGGGACATGAGGCAGAGCTTCCAGAACAGGCTCGTCAGAATGACCTCCTGTGACCTCCTGTGCTTTGTCCAAATTCCTTACAGCATCAACTGTGAAAACTGAGCTCAACTGGGAATCGTGATTCTTTTCCTTCAGGTCAGAAGAGACCTTCTTCAATATGCCTCTTCTATTAACAGCTTCTTGAGGCTGGTCAGTGACAGACTGAAGAGAGGGATCATGCTGAAAATTCATCTCAGAACCGCAAGGTTCATAGCTCCTACTTTTTAGATCTGTCTGTTTTAACTTCAAAAGTTTTTTTTTATCAGCCCTTTGATGGATTACTGACTCGGGAGAGACACCACAATCCCCCGAAGAAACATGAGACTGACAGCTCTTACCTTTCAGGTTGGTATTTCTTAGATCTTTCCTGACTTCTTTGTGAGTTTTCTGTAGTCGGTGAGTCACTGGGTGAGAAGAGTGTTCCAAATTAAAATTTCCATTAGGACTAGAAGGTTCAGAGCTCTTATCTTCCGGGTCAATATATTTCACCATTTTTTTATCAGGCTCTTGTGACTGGTAAGTCATAAACTCATTAGAGGTGTCATCATGCAAATGTATTTCAGAACCACAAGACTGGCAACTTGAATCTCCAAGAATAATATAGTCTTTCTTCCGGTTTATGATTTTGAAAGTCTCTTTGCACTGGTTTGTCCCTGAAGGAGAAAGGGCTTCACAACTACATCCTACCTCAGAACCAAAAGAGTCACAGCTCTTATCTTCTATGACACATTCTGCATTTACACAGCTGATATCTTTGACAGTCATTGAAGGTGGGTCAGTCACTAACTGAAAAGGAATATCAGAATCAGAAATCACTTCACAATCACTATCACCGGGGATCAGATCCACAAGTACCACCTTTGGAAGATTTGTTTCTTTGACTGACCCTTGAGATGGGTTAACTACTATTTGAAAAGGGACATCAGAATCACACACCATTTCAGAATCACTAGGTTCACTGGTCTTGTCTTCCACATCAAGATGCTCTTCCTTCTGAAGGTGTGCTTCTCTGCAGGACCCATGAGTTTGGTCGACTTCTGACTGAAGATGAACACAAGAATCACATTTCACTTCAGAACCACAGAGTTTACAGTCCTCATTGTCCAGGTCATGATGATCCTTCTTTTGCAAGTTTATTTCTTGGACAGATACAGAAGATGGATCAGTCACAAACTGAACAGGAATATCAGAATCACAACTTACTTCAAAATCACCTAGCTTATAGCTCTTATCTTCCAGGTAAATACGATCTTCCTTCCACAGATTTATGTCTTTGACAGACTGCTGGAGCTGATCAGCCACTGACTGAAAAGAGTCAATGGAATCAAAACTTCTTTCAGGTCTATAACAATCACTGCTCTTATCTGCCAAATTAGCATGCTCCTCTTCCAACGTTTGTGGTTGCCTAATCACTGACTGAAGAGGAATATCTGAAACATAAATTATTTCAGACTCACTGGGTTCACAACCCTTATTATCCAAACAAACATGTTCCTCCCTCAGATGATGTATTTCTTTATTAGCCCCTTGAATTTTATTAGCCACTGACTGAAGAGGCTCATCAGAACCAAAATTTATTTTAGGATCACCAGGTTGGACAATCTTATTTTCCAAGTCAACATGCTCTTTCCAAAGGCTGACCTCCTTAACCCCTTCTTCCGACTGGCCAGCTACTGTCTGAAGGACATCAGAATCACATACAATTCCAAAACCCTTAGCTTCTCCCCTCTTATCATTCACATCAACTTCTTCATCCTTCCAAAGGCTTACTTCTTTAATGGTTTCTTGAAACTGGTTAGTCACTGACTGAAGAGGGTCATCAGAATCAACAGTTATTTCAGAATCACAACACTGATCATGCTTATGTTCCAGTTCAACATGCTCCTGCTCTGAAGCAGTTATGTGAGGTCGATTAGCTACTGACTGAACCAGGAAATCAGAATCCTTACTCACTCCAGAGCAACCATATGAGCTACTCTGAATGTCCAGGTCCACATGACCTTTATTCTCAAGGCTTGTTTGTTTAATGGCTACTTCAGGTTGACCAGTCACAGAATGAACAGAAACTGCAGTATCGTGTATTAATTTAGAACCAGTATGCTCATCAATCTTCTTTTTCAGGAGAATAGCTTCTTCCTTCCACTGATTTATTTTTTTAATTGCTTCCTGAAGTTGTTCAGAATCAAAAGTTATCTTACAATCAACTGATTTACTGTTTTTGTCTTTCAGATTAACATAGTTTTCAGCGAGTTGAGGTTGCTCAGTCATTGAATGAGGAGGGACATCAGAATCCAAAGCTATTTCAGAACCACTACACTTCTCATTCTTATTTTCTAGAACATGCTTCTGCTTTCCGCTTATTTTTTCAATAGCTACCTGAGGTTCAGTTACTGAATCATGAGGGACACCAGCATCTAAGTTTGTTACTAAGCCACTAAACTCGGCATTTTTACCATGAAACTCAGTACACTTTTCTTTTTGAAGCCATACTTCTTTAACAACTCCTTCAGGTTTGTGAGTCACTGATTGAAGAGCAGTATCAGAATTCAAATTTGTTCCAGAAACCCCCTCATTTTCTAAGTATGCATGCTCTTTTTTCTCAAGGTTTATTTCTTTAATGGGATCTCCAGAATGTCCAGTCATTGAATGAAAAATGGTATCATAATCCGAAGCTAATTCAGAATCAGCAGGTTCATTTTCCTTATCTTCTAAGCATGCCTGCTCCTCTTTCTGAGGATTTAGCTTTCTAGCAGTGACTTCAGGAGAACTGGTCACTGCATGAAGAGGTGCATAATAATCAGAAGTGATTTCAGAACCACAGGGTTCATCACTCTTCCTTCCTACGTGTCCGTACTCCTCCTTCTGAAGGATTACTTCTTTACCAGCTACTTCAGGTGGATCATTTCCTGAATGAAGAGGAATATCAGAATCAAAAGTTATTTCAGAAACACAAGATTCATTACTTTTATTTTCCAGATCAACAGTTTCTTCCTCATAAACAGCTACTTGAGGTTGGTCAACTACTGAACAAAGAGAAAGATCAGAATCAAACGTTATTTCAGAACTACTCGACTCACAGCTCTCATCTTCCAGGTCAATGTGTTCTTTTCTTTCAAGATCCAGCTGAGACTGGTCATTAACGGACAGAAGAGGGGGATCAGAATCAAAAGTCAGCTCGGAACTGGAGCATGCACAGCTCGTGACTTCCACGTCAACATTTAACTCTTCAAGACTTATGTCATCCAAGGCTTCTGGAGGCCGATCATTAGCTGACTGACAGAGAGATGCTTGAGAATCAAAACTCACGTTAGAAATGCTAGACTGAGCATTCTTATTCTCTAAGTCAATATCAGCGTCTGGGGGCTTTACTTCTTCAGCTGCTGCTTGAGAATGGTCAGCTACTAAGTGATCATCAGTGTGAAGACCCACGTCGGGACCAGGAGACTCACAGCTCACATCCATAAGGTCATCATTCTTCTCATTCAGAGGGTTTATTTCTTCAAGAGCCCTTGGGGGGTCATCTGTCACAGTTTCGGGAGAGACATAACAGTCCAGATGTGCTCTGGCACGCTTGGGTTTACACTTCTTATGTTTTGAACGGCCTCGTCTACCTTTCAGGTTCCTTCCTCTGATGGTCAGTTGGGGAGAATCAACTACTGACTGAAGAGAACCATCACAATCAAAACTTGTTTCAGAACAGCTCGATCCATAGTTTTTATCAACTAAGTCAATATGAACTTTCATTCCAAGACTTGTTTCTGGGGCAGCCACTGGTGGTAGATCAACAACTGACTCAAGTGGGAAAGAAGAATCGGCACTAACTTCCGAGCTACTAGAACCGTAGTTTTTATCAACCAAACCAATGTGTACCTCCTGAGGAAGGTCTATTTCTTGCACAGGCTGCTGGGAGTAGTCATCAGCGGACTGAAGTGAGGCATCAGAATCAAAATTCATTTCAGAAACACTAGACTCATAGCTCTGGTCAACCAGGCTGACACGTACTGCATTCTGAAGACTTACTTCATTAACAATGACTTGGGATTGGTTGGCAACCAAGTGAGGAGGGGCCTCACAATCAGAATTTATTTCAGAAGCATAATGTGGATTATTCTTATACTGCAAGTCAGCAGGTGCTTCCTGGGAAAGATGTGTTTCTTTGGTAGCAACTTTCAACTGATCATTCAGTGAACAAAGAGAGGAACTG
Organism: Carlito syrichta; assembly: GCF_000164805.1. Classification (NCBI taxonomy): domain Eukaryota; kingdom Metazoa; phylum Chordata; class Mammalia; order Primates; family Tarsiidae; genus Carlito; species Carlito syrichta. Next base: position 39,094 of record NW_007248771.1, read on the forward strand.
CAACTGAAATTCATTTCTGGATCTCTGGATTCATAGTTCCTCTCTTCTTGATCAGTCTCTTGGTGTTGATCAGATGCTGACTGAAGGGAGCTACAATCAAACTTCATTTCAGGACTCACTGAACATTTCTGTTTCACAAAGGCTGACTTGTTAAAAATCGTATGTTTTTCTTCTTGGGTACAATCCATATTAAAGGATTCCTCATGATACTTTGGAATGGAATCATCCAAGATACCTTTATTAGAAGGCATGTCAGTTTTATTCAGGTTTAATGCTGAGTTTTCTGCTAATTCAGAAGGAGATTCGACTCTTAAGGGAGCCTCAGTACCCATACATTCTTGGAATTTAAAGCCAGGTAACAGAGTTTTACCATGAGATTTTACATCTTTGTGTACAACCACTTTATCTGAATTCATACATAAAGATTTTCTATTTGATTCCTTTGGTTTCTGATATGAAACTGAAGGCGCTTCCAGATGGGGTGATGACTCAGGATTTCTAGAGATCCTGTCTGGCTGTTCAAGGTATCCATCAACTTTGTTTGGGTCACATGTGCTAACTAAATCCAAACTGGTTGCTGATGGTAGCTTAGTCGTGTGAGCTGTAACCAGTCTATCGTCAGAACTGGCAGGTGGACAACTTGCAGGAGCATTGCAAATCACTGGGGGACGAAGTAAGTTGTTTCCAATATTTGAAGCTTGACCAAAATCTACTGGATTACATTTTCTCACACCAGTCCCAATTTTATGATCAAACTCCAAAGGCTGCTGCTGTCCCTTCTCCAGTTTTTGAATAACAGATGGTCGAACTGAAAGCTCCTTTGTACATTCCTGAGATTGACTTGACGTGGCGCGCAACTCCTCACTGCCTTCGGAGCCCTTAGAGGGTGTCTCTCCTCTGGCCCCGGTGTCCTCCTCAGCCTCCTCCTCAGAAACATGGTCATCCACAGGCAGTACTTCAGCAGGCGACGCAGTGTTCACAAGCATCTCATTTTGCACTGATCTAAAAAGAAAAGGGGGGAAATCCATAAATACATTCTAATATCCACTTTAAAAGTTTAAATAAAGGCTTAATAAATGTTGTTTTCTTTCTATTCTGGACTATCCCTAAAGGATGGAGTCAAGGAGATTATCCAGTTTGTATACCATGGGGCTTCGGGGAGATCATGCAGAGGATGGAGATGGCACCACCAGGGGCACTTAAGTACAGATGGCTCCTAAATATGAAAAGCCAAATAAAACCAAGTACCACTTATCAGCTGTCAGAGTGGTAAGTAGCAAAGAGTTTCACACAGATTACTTAACATTGTATGCTTCAGTTTCTGCCTCCACGAAAAGGGAATAATAACACGAGTTTCTGAATAAACTAAACTTTTTAAATATCAGTGCATTACTTGCAACAAATGTACCATATTAATGTTAATAATAAGGAAACTTGGTGAGCAAGTGTAACAGAAAACTCTCTGTATCATTTCCTCAATTGTTCTGTTCATTTAAAATTCTTTATAGTAGTTAAAAAAAATATATAAGATAAATGAAAATAATTACACCTAAAACACTTACTAACTCTTTTTTCTTTTTTGCAGTTGAAGCAAGACATTAATGATGGTCTTGCAAGATTGGGTGTCTCGGTATTAACTTTTTCAATTTGAGAGATGCCAAGATTGTCTACAAGAACATACATATGTGTGTCAGCCACACACAACTTTCCTTTTTTAACATGAGTATTACTGTTACTAATTTTCCCACAGAAATTTATCTTAATGGTAATTTGGAATTTGGAAAATAAAATTAATCTTGCATCAAAATACTCTTGATGGAGCAAAAATAAATTCTGTACTTTTCATCCCTCTAAACTCGACTCAGGAAATCGTAGCACAATTACCAATTCACTCTACTTTTTTCAAAACCCTAGACTATCTCCATTTGTCTTACGAACAATTACAACATTCTCAAAACTAATTTTGTAACATGCAGCTAAGAAAAGGAAGAAAAGAAAGTAGATCATAAAATTAAATAAGCTGGTAACTTCCAAAACAGTAAAAAATGCCATCTGAATGTCTTGATTTGCATCTATATTTGTGCATGTTTAACATTCATAGCTGAATCATAACCCATATTTCGTCTTTTGTACTAACTTTACAACAACAACAAAAAAAGTCGATCAAAAATCGAACCATTAAAAATTAAAAATCCAGCCGGGCTCGGTGGCTCAGACTGTAATCCCGCGCCTTTGGGAGGCTGAGGTAAGTGGATTGCCTGAGCCCGCGGGTTTGAGACCCACCTGGGCAGTGAGACCTCACCTCTACAATAAATCAAAAAATCAGCTGGGCGTGGTAGCGCACGCCTGTAATTCCAGCTACTCGGAAGGCTGAGGCAGAAGGATTGCCGGAGCCCAGCAGGCGAGGCTGCGGTGGCCGGGAGCAGCCACTGCACTCCAGTCTGGCGACAGAGTGAGACTCCAACTCAAAAAAAAAATAAAAAAAATTAAAAATCACTCTTTTGGCCAGGTACAGTAGCTCAGCACTTTGGGAGGAGGATCACTTGAGCACAAGAGTTCAAGACCAGCCTGGGCAACATAGGAAGACCTTGGTTCCACAAAAAAAAAATTTTTAATTAGCTAAACATGGTGTTGTGCACCTATAGTCCCAGCTACTCAGGAGGCGGAGGATTGCTTGACTCCAAGATTTTGAGGTTGCAGTGAGCTATGATCACACCACTGCATGCTAGCCTGGAATAAAGAGATCCCATCTCTAAAACAAAGCAAAACACAATGGATACTTGTATACCTAACCCTTGACTGTACCCCACAATTTTAAAATAAAAAATATATTTTTTTAAAAAATAGGCCGGGCTCGGTGGCTCAGTCTGTAATCCTACACTTCGGGAGGCCAAGGTGAGTGGAATGCCTGAGCCCACAGGTTCGAGACCCACCTGGGCAACTTGGCAAGACCTCATCTCTGCAATAAATAAAAAAAAAAAAATAGCCAGACATGGTAGCGCGGCGCCTATAGTTCCAGCCACTTGGAAGGCTGAGGAGGAAGGACAGCCAGAGCCCAGCAGGTGGAGGCTGCATTGGCCGGAAGCGGCCACCGCACTCCAGTCTGGGTGACACACTGAGACTCCAACTCAAAACAAAAACAAAAACAAAAACAAAACTTCTCATCAACAAAGGTACCTGCACAATGAATATTTGTACACCTAACCCTTAACTGTACCCCACAATTTTAAAATAAAAAATATATATTAAAAAAAAACACAGCAAAACAGCCAATCTTTTATATAACTCTTCAGCTAAATTTTAAAATTATTTATAAATAAAGTTATCTATCAAAATCTATGACATATAGCCAAAACGAAAACTTTACCCTTCTAAAAATTTTCATTTTAAAAAAGAATTAGTAAATACTACTAACTGAGAATCTGATTCCAGAAGATGGAAACATAACAACCAAATTGCCCCCATACAAAGTTAAGAGTGGCCGGGCTCTGTGGCTCAGCCTGTAATCCCAGCATTTTGGGAAGCCAAAGTGAGTGGACTGTCTGAGCCCACAGGTTCGAGACCTGCCCGGGCAACTTGGCGAGACCTCATCTCTACAATAAATCAAAAATTAGCGGGGTGTGGTAGCAAGCGCCTGTAGTTCCAGCTACCTGGAAGGCTGAGGCAGAAGGAACACTGGGGCCCAGCAGGTCGTGGCTGCGGTGGCCGGGAATGTGCCACTGCACTCCAGTCTAGGTGACAGAGTGAGACTCCGACTCAAATAAAAAAAAGTAAGAGTAATACATTAAGAAAAAGGAAAAACTAATGAATAAAAAACAAAAAACAAGGCCAGGGCCGGTGACTCAGCCTGTAATCCCAGTACTTTGGGAGGCCAAGGCGAGTGGATTGCCTGAGCCCGCAGGTTCGAGACCAGTCTGGGCAACTTGGTAAGACTTTGTCTCTACAATAAATAATAAAAAATTAGCTGGGTGTGGTAGCACGCGACTATAGTTCCAGCTGCTCAGAAGGCTGAGGTGGAAGGATAGCCGGAGCTCAGCATGTCGACGCTGGGGTGGCCATGAGCATGCTACAGAACTCTAGCCTGGGCAACGGAGTGAGAATCAAGCTCAAAAGAAAAAAAAAAATGAATGAAACAAAAACAAAGCAAGAGTTGATTTTCAGGAAAGCTATAACAATAGAAAAACCTACGATATCTAGACAAAGGGAGAAAAGACATTTATTTTTTTAAAAACCCCTAAACCCTATAATGTAGAAAGCTTATATACATAATAAAGTAGTATGGGGAATGGGATTTTTTTTAAAAATCATGCAAAGGAAATGGTATCCAAAATCAGATATATACACACACAAATACACAGACTTAGTTTATGAATCAAGTGATGACATTTTATATCAGTGGGGACAATTAAAGATACATGTATTAAAAATTAAAAAGCCCTGCCCACATATAAAAACAAATTTCAGGAGAATTTAAAATATTTAAAAGAAGAAACAAGGGCATGGAGAAACAGGCACAAAAAACCCCACAACGAACGCTTAATTTCTTTATGATAAAAATAATATATCCAGTTAAAAGAAACACAACAGACTCTGAAAAAAGTGTTTAACACTTTAACATACAAAGGACTATCCTCTATACTCAAATATTGCTTACAAATCCAATAATTATATACCAATAACTCAACAGAAAAATGGGCAAAGTGTATGAACAAACATCTCATAGGATAAAATACAGACAGTCAACATACAAGTAAGTTCTACTTTACTCATAAATAAAAGCAGGCTAATTATGAGATACACTTTTGGGCCTATTATGTTGGGGGGGAAAGAAGCTGAAGATCCCACAGTTAGCAAGAGTGGCAAGAAATGAGCATGCTCTTATACAACTGGTATGAGCACAAATACATATAGTCTTGTAAGAAATGTCTAGAGATGATTTAAATGTCCATCACAACTGGAGCAACAAAATAAATAAATAACAACAGATTAAAACCCACAGAGTAAAAGAAATATCCATGTGCCTATAATGATACAAATAAATACCTTAATAAATAAATGAGGGAACAAGTAAAGCTCTTCTGTATGGTAGGATTTTGATTAAGAATCATTAATGAATGCTTAAAATAAGTAGGTAAAAGAGAAACAAGATATTTAAATAATCTCAAAGTTCTTTCCTGCAAGATTCTTATTAATTACAACAGGAAAAATAGTAATCTTATGATGGAGTAACTTGGAACACAGTACCTTAATCAAGTGACCCAGGTTACCATCACCCCCAGTGATAAAGTAACACCATGTGCCTCCTGATTCATACACTGAGAAGGGCACAACATAATTTCTGAGATATTTGTGCCCAAAATGCATAACCTAAGTTTTATCATACAAAGACATCGGGCAGACATAAACTGAAGGTTTAATATAACTAGCCAGTACTTTTTAAAAACGTGCCAAGGTCGCCAGACTCCAAGTTATTCTATCATAATCCCAGCACTTTGGGAGGCCAAGGAGAGTGGACTGCCAGACCCCGTGGGTTCGAGACTCGCCCAGGCAACTTGGTGAGACCTCGTCTCTACAATAAATCAAAAAAATTAGCTGGGCATGGTAGCGCATTCCTGTAATTCCGGCTATTTGGAAGGCTGAGGCAAAAGGATCGCTGGAGCCCAACAAGTCGAGGCTGCGATAGCCAGGAGCATGTCACTGCACTCTAATCTGGGCGACAGAGCAAGACATCAACTCAAAAAAAAAAAAAAAAAATCTCATTTCTCTTTCTAACCTGTGAATGAAAAATAAATAGCATCACAACATTGAAAGTCAATGGCCAAGCCGGGCTCGGTGGCTCAGCCTGTAATCCCACGCCTTTGGGAGGCTGAGGTGAGTGGTTTGCCTGAGCCCACAGGTTCGAGATCCACCTGGGCAACTTGGTGAGACCTCATCTCTACAATAAATCAAAAATGAGCTTGGGCATGGTAGCATGCGCCTGTAGTTCCAGCTACTTGGAAGGCTGAGGCGGAAGGATCGCTGGAGCCCAGCAGGTTGAGGCTGCAGTGGCCAGGAGCGCCCACTGTACTCCAGTCTGGGAGACAGAGTGAGACTCCAACTCAAAAAAAAAAAAAGAAAGTCAAAGGCCTATTTTAAAGAAAAGTCTGCAGGGCCTGGTGCAGGGCCTCATGCCTGTCATCCAAGCACTTTGGGAGGTCTAAGCGGGAGGATCACTTGAGCCCAGGAGTTTAAGACCAGCCTGGGCAACATCATGAGACCTTGTCTCTACAAAAATAAGTTAATATAAATTAAAAAATAAAAAGTGCCAAGGTCAAAAAAACCACAAGGAAGCTGGATGCGCAGTGGCTGACAACTGTAATCCCAGCACTTTGGGAGGCAGAGGTAAGAGGATTGCCTGAGCCCACAAGTTTGAGACCAACCTGGGCAACAAGGAGAGACCTTGTCTCTACAATAAATCAAAAAATTAGCTATACGTGGGGACACACACCTGCATTTCCAGTTACTTGAAAGGCTGAACAGGAAGGATCACCTGGGCCCAGCAGGTTAAGGCTAGGGTGACCATGAATGAGCATGCCACCACACTCCAGCCTGGGCAACAGAGTAAGATTCCAACTCAAAAAAAATTTAAAAAAGAAAAGTCACAAGGAAGACTGAGGACCTATGCAAGATTAAAGGAGACTACGGAGATGTGATAACTAAATACAATGTGTGACCCTGGATTGAATCCTGGTGCCCAAAAGGATATGGGTGAGACAACCGACAAAATCTAAATGAGGTCTGCAGGTTAACTAACAGTGTGGTATCAATGTAGTTTTGTTGTTTTTTGTTTTAACTGGCTCCCTCTAAACAGGGTTTGGGAGTGTTCTTCTTTTTGGTTTATATTCTAGAGAGCAGGTCTCACTGTGCTACCAAGGCTAGAGTGCAGTGCCTACTCATAGGTAGAGTTACGAAGTTCAACATCCTCGAATCCCTGCAGTCAGATGATCCTCCAATCTCATCTGTAATTTTCTAATTTTGATCACTGTACAGTGGTTATTTTAGACTTAATATTCATGGAAACAAGGGGAAGGTGACACAAGAATTTCTTATACTATTTTTGCAACATTTTTGTATGCCTGAAATTATTCCAAAATGGAAAGTTAAAAAATATTTTTAAGGTCCATAAGTTCTGACCCAGAACTCCAAATTCTAGGAATCTTACCTTAGAAAGAGTTGCATGTAGGTAAAAGTCTGTTGAAGCACTGCTTATCAGAGTTATAAACTGAAAATTTATACTGACCTCAGGATAGGCTAATTCTACCTTTCCACCAGCTAAGAAGCCACATTTTTTTTCTCTCTAACTTCTCCCCATTAGAACATTTTTACCTTTTCAGTCGGGCATGGTGCCCTCACGCCTATAATCTCAGTACTTCAGGAGGGAGGCAGAGGTGAGAAGACTGCCTGAGCTCAGGGGTTTGAAACCACCCTGGGCAACTTGATGAGACCTCATCTCTACAACAAGCCAAAAAATTAGCTGGGCATGGTGGCGCACACCTGTGGTTCCAGTTACTTGGAAGACCGAGGCGGAAGGATCACCTAAGTCTAGCAGGTTGAGGCTGTGGTAGCTATGAGCATGCTACTGCACGCCAGCCTGGGTGACAGAGTGAGACTCTGACTCACAAAATAAAAATATAAAAAACATTTTCACCATTTCTAAGTTAGTAAGTTGCAAAGCAGTTGACAGTTTTATCCACTTACTAGTGCACATACATCTCAGCTAGCTCTGCGCAGATGTGCTAGTGATCTATTTTGCCTTATCTTATATAATGGAGCTGCAGACTGTATTTAATCTGATTTTTCTACCAATATTTTCTTTAATGTAGGACATTTAAAAATTTTATCAAAATAATTATTTATATTAAAACAACCAAAACAAATCGATCCAAAAAAAGCTATCAAGGTATTGACAGACTATAAAAAGAACCAATTCTATCTAATACTCTCCTATTAAGTTGGCAAACATCAATGGAACCGATCCAGCTTCAACTTTGACTATCTTTATTCTGCAGCTCTCACCAGCTTTTCTGTTACTAACCTTTTTAAAACTACTTTTATTCCCATCTTTTCCCCCTGCTTAATCCCATGGCATAAAACAACTGACTGGTATAATTATTTGTTGGCCTAAGGCTTACATTTAGGAAAAATCATTATGTAGTTCGTATCTTCTGTGGTGAGATTTCTTAGTTAAGCTAAGAAAAATTAAAAATTGCAAATGGAGGTTACTAAAACCTCACTTTTTATTTTTTGACCCAAAGATTCACTTTGAGAAGTACTGGGATATGAACACAAACACCTACGGTAGTATGTAACCATGTATGAGTATTGTTCCAATCGGCTGCTCACCTGTTTTCTTCGCCATGGGACGGGTGGTGCCGCAGCACATCCTGCAGGAAGCGTTCCATGAGACTGCTGGTGCACATTCGATTTCTGCTCTCTCTGGTCAAACTTCTGTGCTGACCACTGAACAAGTGCTATAGAGAAAAAAGAAACCAAGCATTTTTAAATGGGTAATACTCATTAATAGTGAGAGTTTCACAAAATGGATGTATTTATGTACTTCTGGTTGAATTTTAAGCTGATAGCTTTTATATAAAGCAATTCTGAAATTTGCATTAAACACTGTAAGAACATTTTCCCCTTAGATATAGTCATTACATTATTCCAAATGTATCTTAAGAATATCATTTAAAATGCAGGTGATTTATGCAAAAAAAAAAAAAGATACTATTATCACAGTGTAACAAAAACTGGGAACCCCGTAAGTGTCTAACAGTGAAATCCTTCAATTATAATAGGCCCTAAGGTGTAATGCTATACAGCTGTGTTAATACAAAAAAATTTTAATAGCATGGAGAAATGTAACATATTAAGAGAAAAATGGGGGATGCAAAAATCGCATGTATGGTTTTATCTCAAACTGCAGTTTTAAATATATGGACAAGTAAGTGGAAGACAATACAGTGGCTCCCCCATATCCGTGGGAGACACGTTTCAAGACCTCAGTGGACACCTGAAGCCGCAAATAACACTGAGCCTTCTATACACTGAGCCCTCTATACTAGGCTTTTCCCTACACATACACACTTATAAGATTTAATTTATAAATCAGGTATAGTAAGAGATTAACAACAATAACTGATTATGAAATAAAACCATTAACAATATACTGCAACAAAAGTAAAGTAAGTGTTCCTAAGTATAAGCACTGTGATACGCAAAGTCGACCTAGTGACAGAGATGCTACAGTAACTCCTGGATAGGAGCATGAGCAGCAAGAACGTGCTGGACACAGGAAAGATGCACGTCCTGGGTGGGTGAGGAACAGCACACAATTCCATCACACTAAGAAAGATGCGAGATTCATTCACGCATTTACTCCTGCAATGTTCTATTTAATATTTTCAGGCCATAATTGACTGTGGATAACTGAAACCAATCATGGGTAAGAGGGGGATTACTGTATGCCAAAATCTTAAAAACATTTAGATCTGTGTATTATAGGTGATTTTTAAATTTTTTCTTATAAATTCTTACACTTCTCAATGAGTAAATACTTTTAAAAATAAAAATCTGTTAAAAGAGAGAACAAGGTTGGATTACTGTATTAAATAATCAGAGATTAATTCACAAAAAGGTCTTGATTTTCCTTCAAAAATTATGTCTTGCCTTAAACAGAATATTAAAATAAATATACTAACACTTTGGGAGGACGAGGTGAGTGGACTGCCTGAGCCCACGGGTTTGAGACCAGCCCGGGCAACTTGGCGAGACCTCGTCTCTACAATAAGTCACTAATTAGCCAGGTGTGGTATCGCAAGCCTGTAGTTCCGGCTACTTGGAAGGCTGAGGTAGAAAGATTGCCAGAGTCCAGCAGGTCAATGCTGGGGTGGCCATGAGTTTGCCACTGCACTCCAGCCTGGGCAACCAAGTGAGATTACAACTCAAAAATAAATAAAATATACTAAATTTTTCTGCTTTGTAATTCCCTTCACAGTTAGAAACATTCTGTTCTTAATATTATTTAGTGGACCAATAAGGATGGAAAAGCCTGACCCCTATCAGACACCTATGAGTGCCCAATACAGTGCTACTCTATAGACTCACACTCACTGAACTTTCACTGAGTAGGAATACTGTCCCCTTCTGATGTGAAAAGATTAAAGTGAACTGCCTGCAGTGTCTTGCCAGCAAGCAGCATGGTCAGGGCTGGAATCTGGGTCTAGTCTAATGCTAACGCTCTTGCATTGCAGCACATCAGCACTGATGGCAGATTTCCAACATGTTATTTACAATTTAATAACATTTTAATGTAACAATACTTAGAAAAGTGATGTTTTAAACATCATGGTAAAGGTGTCAAAAGAATTGAGATCAGGTTAGTAGCTCCTGACCCCTACTGCAACTCTTGGAGTACTTCCTTCCATGTTGCCCTCCGGTCTACACTAGTACTCCTAGCCCCAAGAACAACCTAAGTATGACACTCTCAAAGTCTTCCTGTGGTCCAGCACCCACGACAGAGTTACAATGCCTGGTGGCTGAAGGAGAAAAGTACACCAGGGGACAAATAAAGACTCAATTAAAATCCAACCTTGTCCTCTCTGTCAAGGAAAAAAAAAACGTGAATGGAAAACTACATTTACATGAGCTGCAGTAACTACTATATTGTATGCCCCAGAAGGTGACAGTTCCCTTAGATTTTCTGAATTCACGTATAACATAAAGTATGCAAATCATATGCATACAGCTCAATAAACTGTCACAAAGTAAACATATCCATGTCATCTATCCATGAAAAACTAACAAGCACCCAAAAATCCTTCACGTCCCATCCCAATCTAATACCTCTTCCCCCTTTTCCAACAGTAATTGTTGCCTAATTTTTGATACTATAGGTTTGAAAATCTCCAAAATTTGCCAGGCATGGTGGTTCAATCCTGTAATCTCAGCACTTTGGGAGGCAGAGGCAAGAGAACTGTCTGAGATCAGGGGTTTGAGATCAGTCTATGCAACTTGGTGAGACCTCATCTGTATACTCAGTAAAGAAAAACAGCAAGGTGCTGTAGCTCATGCCTGTAATCCCAGCAACTTTGGGAGGCCAAGGCGAGAGGACTGCCTGAGCTCAGGGGTTTGAGATCAGCCTGGGCAACATGGTGAGACCTCATCTCTACAATAAATAAAAAAATTAGCTGGGTGTGGTGGCGCACGCCTGTAGTTCTAGCTACTTGGAAAGCTGAGGCAGAAGGACTGCCTGAGCCCAGGAGGTCAAGGCTGTGGTGGCCATGAGCATGTACTACACTCCAGCCTGGGCAAGAGTGAGACTCTGACTCAAAAAAAAAAAAAAAAAAATCAAGAAAAACTAGCTAGGTGTGATGATGCATACTTGTAGTCCCAGCTACTTGGAAGGCTGAGGTGGAAGGATCACCTAAGCCCAGCAGGTTAAGGCTGCAGTGGCCATGAGCATGCCACTGCATTCCAGCCTGGGCAACAGAGTGAGACTCCGACTCAGAAAAAAAAAAAGTTTCCAAAATTTAGAGAGTCACAGACCTATTCTTTGGCATTCAGCTTCTTCCACTCTATCTTGTATTTGTGATATTCATCTGTAATAGCTATAATCTGTTTGCTTTCATTTTTGCATAATATGCCATTGCATGCATATACCTTATTTTATTTATCTATTCTACTCTTGATGAACATTTGTGTTGTTTCCAACTTCTGGCCATTTCTGATAATGCTGCAACCTTCCTATCTATTTCTTGGTGCCAATGTGCATGCATTTTTGTTGAGTATACTGTCAGGAGTGAACTTGAGGATTGCAATATTTGCAAGTGTTCACTTTAGCACCCACTGCTGAACACTTCTTCCAGGGGTTGTACAATTTATATTCCTACCAGCAGTGTGCCAGTTTCCACTGCTCCACTTCCTCATCGACCATGGTACAGCCAGTCTCTCTAATTTTAGCTACTGTGGAGGGTACTGAATGTTGCATCACCGTGGCCTCAATTTGCAATTTCTGAGATGGTTTTTCACTTTTGCTGGCCATCTGGGCCACCTCTTCTACAACGGGTCTCAAGTCTCTTACTGTTTTTCAAATGGAGGTCCTGTCTCTTTCTTACTGACGTGTAGGAATTCCTTGTTTATTCTGGACACCAGCCCTTTGTTCAATCATGCTTCAAGCACCATCTTCCTCTCTGTGGCTTGTCTTCTCACTTTCTTAATCATCCTCAATTGTTTCTTAACTTTACTTCGACCCTGTTTATCTTTTTTTCCCTTTGTCAGTCCTTTCTGTGGCCAGAAATCTCTCCCTATCCTCAAAGTCATAAAGATGATTTGTTTCTATTAGCTTTACTGTTTTACCTACAAATTGATTTTTATACACAGGATCATTTTGTATTCAATAGTTTCCTTTTCTCCCCCACATGAATACTCAATTGATTCAGTATCAATTATTGAAGAAAGTCTTGTGCTTATGCAGTGTCACTGCTGTCACAAATCAAATATCCAGAGTTGCATCTGTTTCTGGAGTTTCTGGCTCATTCCCATTGTCTTTCTTTTTTTTATTTTTATTTTTTATTTCAAGATGTGGGGTACAATTCAGGGTTAGTTATACAATTGTTTATTATGCAGGTGCCCTTGTTGATGAAGTATGCCCGTCCCTCCCCTGGCAGTTTCCCTCAACCGCCAATCCCATTCCCCCTCCCCTGGCAGTTTCCCACCACTGCCAATCCCTTTCTTATAATATGAGAATTGTTCAAGCTCCGCCGCTTATAAGTAAGAATATATGATACTCTATTTTTTTTGTTTTTTTTTCTGAGTTGGAGTCTCACTCTGTCACCCAGACTGGAGTGCAGTGGCACACTCCCGGCCACCGCAGGCTCGACCAGTTGGGCTCCAGCGATCCTTCCGCCTCAGCTCAGCTAATTTTTTATTTATTGTAGAGATGAGGTCTCGCCAAGTTGCCTGGGCGGGTCTCGAACCCATGGGCTCAGGCAATCCACTCGCCTTGGCCTCCCAAAGTGCTGGGATTACAGGCCGAGCCACCGAGCCGGGCCATACTCTGTTCTTTATTTCTGTGAGAGATCACTGAGTATAATAGACTCTAAACCCATCCAAGTTGCTGCAAAGTCCGTATGTTTGTCCTTCTTTAGGCTGCATAATACTCCATTGTGTATATATACCACATTTTTTATCCAGTTCAGCTTCGATGGACAGTGTGGTTGGTTCCATATTTTTGCTATTGTGAATAGAGCTACAACAAACATGTGTGTTTATGGTAGAATGACTTGAGTTCCTCCAGGTATATTCCCAATAGGAGGATTGCTGGGTCATACAAAGGTCAATTTCTAATTCTTTCAGAAATCGCCATACTGTCTTCCAAAGAGATCGGACTAGTTAACATTCCCACCACCAGCAGTGTAGAAGCGTTCCTTTTTCTCCGCATCCTCGCCAGCATCTGTTGTTGTTTGTTTTATTGATAGCCATTTTTACTGGGATTAGGTGGTATCTCAATGTGGTTCTGATTTGCATTTCTCTGATGATGAGTGAGGCTGAGCACTTTTTCACGTGTCTGTTGGCTGCCCGTATATCCTCTTTTGAGAAATGTCTATTCATGTCTTTTGCCCACTTTTTAATGGGGTCACTCCCATAGTCTTTCTAATTTGCACCAAGACTGCACTATCTTAACGATTACAGTTTAGTATGTTTTAACATCTGATAGAAGACATCCTCTTCCTTGGTCTTAAGAACATCCTGGTTCTTCTTAGCCTTTTACATTCCCACAGTTTTAAAACTGGCTTAACTTTCATTAAAAGAAAAAAAAACTTCTGAGATTTTGACCAGAATTACATTGGATAAATATAAAATTTAGGCAGAATCAACATAATTAAATTTAAATTTTTGTTTTCTTTTTAAAATCTATTACTGTTCTTGCCTGTACAATATCCCTTTTTCTTTTCTTTCTTGTCTTCTTGTGAACTGTGTTTCATGACTTCAATTTTCCCTTCCTGTTAACTGAGTAGTTAGTTTCTGACTCTTTTCCTAGTCTACTATTAGTAACATATAAAAAGGAACCCTGAGCTACCAAAATATACAATTACTTGTGACTTTGCTTCATGCATTTTGCAAGGTCCTTAGACAGTGACCCTCAACTCCCTCCCAAGCTCCATGCCACTGTGCTCACCCGCATATCACCCAGCATTCACTAGAGCACCTCCATATTTACCTGTCCACCGCTCTTCATTACTTCCAGCATCTCTGAGCTTCCAGCTGGAATCATTTTCCTTCTGCCTGAAGAACTCCTTTTTAGTTTTTCCTTTAGGGAGGGTCTGCTGGTGACAAATTCCCTTAATTTTTATTTCTGAAAATATTTTTATTTCACCTTATTACAAGATACTTAGTGAGTACAGAACTCTAGGTGGTGATGGTTTTCTTTTGGTTGCCAATGTTTCTGCTGAATACGCCACTAGATCTGGGACCCATATTTCTTCACTGTCTTAATAGTTCTCCAGAGCCTTGAAACACAAGGCTGCAAAAATCCTCAACAAATATTATCAAACCAAATTGAGCAACATACATAAGGGGGACCCAAAAAAAATCCAACATTTATAAAAAATTGTGTATTTATTTTTACATAATTAAACTTCAGTCACCTTCAAAGTACTCTCCATTTGATGTAATACATTGATCGAGACACTTTCCACTGCTCAAAACAGTTTTAAACTCATCAATTTTGGTGCTTCTGCCATGCTTTTTTCAACTCTTCTACGCTGGCAAAATGTTTCCCTTTGAGGACTTTGTTCATCGGGGAAACAAAAAAAAAACTGTGCTTGGGGTGAGACTGGGTGAATAGGGAGGTCATGATGTTTTTTGTCAAAAACTGCTGAACACTCAGTACGGTGTGGGCAGGGTGTGGGCAGGTTGTTCATGTAAATCATCCAACAAGAAATGGGCAAATACATTCAAAGAATCTACAAAAAAATTCAATGAAGCTGAATGTAGCCTCTCACAACACCACTAGCTGATGCCAGCGGGGTCCCAGAACACTTACTTAGCGAGGGAAGCCTGTACAAGGGGCCTGCCCTCCAAAAAATAATTCTAGATTTTTTGGGTCCCCCTCTCCCCTTATAAAAAGAATTATATACCATGACCAAGTAAGGTTTATACCAGAAATGCAAGATCAGCTTTAACATCTGAAAACCAATCAATGTAATAGCTATAGATTGATCTGCATTCTCCCAAAATGCATATGTTCTAAGCCCTAATGTGGGCTTAGATAGGGCTTTTAGGAGGCAATTTAGGTTAAATGAAGTCATAAGGGTAGGGGTTCCTTGTTCCATAGGACTGGTGGGCTTACAAGGAGAAGACGCAAAATCACCCTCTCTCTCTACCAGGTGAAGACACAGTGAGAAGGCAACTCTCCACAAGCCAGAAACAGAACCTGCGTCAGCTAGCACCTTGATCCTGGACTTCCCAGTCTTCAAACTAGGAGGAATTAATTAATGCTATTTAAGCCACCCACACTCTATGGTATTTTATCATGACAGCCTGAGCTGACAAATACAACATATTAAAAAATAAGCTGGGTGTACTTGCTCATGCCTGTAATCCCAGCACTTTGGGAGGCGGAGGCAAGGATTGCCTGAGCACATGGGTTGGAGACCAGCCTGGACAACATGGAGAGATCTCGTCTCTACAATAAACCAAAAAATTAGCTGGATGGTGGTGGAATTACACCTGTAATTCCAGTTATTTGGAAGGCTCACCTGAGCCCAGTGGGCCAAGGCTATTGTGGCTATGAGCATGCCACTGCACTCCAGCCTGGGCAACAGACTGAGACTCTGACCAAAAGAAAAATAATAAAGTTGGGCACAGTGGCAGCTCATGTCTGTAATCCCAGCACTTTGGGAGGCAGAGGCAAGAGGACTATCTGAGCCCAGGGGTTCAAGACCTGGGCAACACAGCAAGACCACATCTTTAAAATAAATCAAAAAATTAGCCAAGTATGATGGCACATGCTTGTAGGGAATTCCAGCTACCTGGAAGGCTGAGACAGAAGGATCGCCTACGCCAGGAGGTTGATGATGTGGTCTGAGTGTGTCACTGCACTCCAGCATGGGTGACAGAGTGAGACTCCAACTCAAATAAAGATAATTTCAAAAATAATAATGATAAAGAAAAAACCACACTATCTAATAGATGCAGAAAAGCATTTGACAAAAGCCTACACCGTTTCATGATTAAATACTTAACAAACTAGGACTAGATGGTTAAAACCCACAACTAACTAGCTTAAGGTGAAAGCTTTCACCCTAAGATCAGGAACAAGACAAGGATGTCCATTCTCACTACTTTTATTTAACAACTACTGTACTAGAAGTTCTAGTAAGAGCAATTAGGCAAGAAAAAGAAACAATGGCAGCCAGATTAGAAAAGTAGTAAAATTACTTGCAGATGACATAAGTATGTACACACAAAATCCTAAGGAACCCATACAAAAAATTATTAGAGTTAATAAAAGAGTTCAGTAATGGTATATGCTACAAGATCAGTATTAAAAAAAAAATTTGAAGCTCTCCATACACTAGTAATGAACAATCCAAAACGAATTTAAGAAAATTCCATTTATATCATAATCAAGAAGAATAAAATACGTAAGAATAAATTTAACCTAAGAAGTATAAGACATGTACACTGAAAAGTACAAATTGTTGTTGAAAGATTTTAGCCAGGCATGGTGACTCAAACCTGTAATCCCAGCATGTTGGGAGGCAGAGGCAAGAGGATTGTGCGAGTCCAGGAGTTTGAGACCAGCCTGGGCAACTTGGTAAGACCTCATCTCTACAGTAAATCAAAAAACTAGCCAGGCACGGTGGCTCACATCTGTGGTTCCAGCTACTTAGAAGGCTGCGGTGGCCATAAGTGTGCCTGGGCAACAGAGTGAGACTCCTACTCAAAAAAAAAAAAAAAGAAAAGAAAAGAAAGATTTTATAGAAGCTCTACATAAGGGAAATACATACCCACTCATGAACTGGAAGACAATAATATTAAGAAGGGTACCCCCAAATTCATCTACAGATTCAACACAATCCTTACCAGAATTCTGCTGTTTTGCAGAAACTGATAAGGTGATCTTAAAATTCATATGGAAATGCAAGGAACCAAGAATAGCCACGACAATCTTGAAAAAGAGGAACCAAGTTGGAGGACACAAAAATACTGATTCCAAACTTTAATACAAAGCTACAGGACTGTGTAGTACTGGCGGGGTGCTCACGGATCAGTGAAACAGAACGGAGAAGATAGAACTTACCCTTACAACTAACTTTCAAAAAGGATTCAAGGAAACTGAATGGAAGACAAGTGGTGCTAGACTATGGACATCACATGCAAAAGAACAAAGCTGACAAAGATGGCCAGAACAACGAACACACAACTACATGTCAACAGAAACAACCCAGGGAGAGCACTGGAGGGTCTCAGAGGAGTAACCAAACCCTGGTGAGCACAGAAACTTGGATGGTCACACAGAGAGTAGAAGGAGCTGAGGCAGGATTGCTTGAGCCCAGGAGTTCAAGACCAGGCTGGGCAATACAGCAAGACCCCATCTCCACAAAAAATTTAAAAATTTAAAAAATTAGCCAGACATGGTGGTGCACACCTATAGTTCTAGCTACTCAGGAGGTTGAGGCAGGAGAATCACTTCAGCCCAGGAGTTCAACATTACAGTGAGCTATAATTGTGCCACTACACTCCAGCTTGGGTGACAAAGTGAAACTGACTTTAAAAAAAAAGAGAGAGAGAGAGAGAGAGAGTGTGTGTGTGACTGGAAGGAAATGTGGGGCCTCCACCACCTCATTACTACCTGGAATCAGCAGGGAGCCAGGGGAACTTCTCCCTATAGCTAGGTCAGCAGATGGATCCCAGTACCCTGTTATCAACACCCTGGACACCAAGCGAACTCACCGCTGGGTTCCCTGCACAGGCACTAACTCAGCGGAAGGAGTTGCCTAGAGTCCCCACAGCCGTGCTCCTGCAAGGAAGAGCCAACACTGCCATGCTGTGCTAGCTTGCAGTCCCCATGGCTACAATGCCCCACCATCTAGGAACTGAACTAAGGCTACAGTGTATCTTGCTCTGGGTCAAGAAGCTGCAGCTCCCCTTCATCTCTGAGGCTAAGCCATCATCAAGCCACCAGTGGGGTGAGCAAAGGTAGAGCTGCTCACCTGCCCTGCTCCATCCCCAGGCCTGAGCTGAAACAACAGCCTGCCTGCTGAGAACACAATACCTGACCTCAGGGCAGGCACACCTCCCCAGGCCTAGACTGAAGCAGCACATGCATCCAGATACCATGCCTTAGATGCTCAGAACAGTCACACACCCCAGTACCTAGCTGAAGTGGTCGCCCAGAACAGTCACGGCCCCTGGTCTGTAGCAGAATATCACCCCTGAGGAACCAGTGCCCTGGCTGAGCTGAGCAGCCGCACACCCGGGGAAACAGTAAGGGCTGAGATGAAACACCTGTCCTACAGGCCAAATAACTCTAGCTCATTGCTTACCTGGAGAACTGGACTAGATCCCTAGAAAGAGATGCTGAGACACCCTCTCCCTGGGAAATAGAGCCACTGCTATGCTACTCCCCACCCTTACCCCAGGGCCCACACAACAGCTGTGTTCTGCCACTCTGGGGTCCTTCCTGCTGCCACAGGGTCTGAGATACTGCCAAGTCCCCACCCCAGGGCCCACAATCACTACTACATGGTGCCCCATCCTCTGGGACCTGTGT
Organism: Carlito syrichta; assembly: GCF_000164805.1. Lineage (NCBI taxonomy): Eukaryota > Metazoa > Chordata > Mammalia > Primates > Tarsiidae > Carlito > Carlito syrichta. The sequence continues at coordinate 57,911 of NW_007248771.1, forward strand.
TGCCAACAGCCCTATTGATTCAGGTTCCTGAAGTGCAGCCATACCCTGCTCCCGGGGTTCAAGGATTCAGAGTGTCCCTCCTTTCCTGGAGTTGGGTCAGAGGTATGCTCTGCCCCACAGGGGCAAAATCACAGCTAAATCCCAACTCCCTGGACCTGAGCTGCCAGGGTGTGCCTGAGAGTTCCAGACCCTGGCTCTGTAGGCAATTACATCCAACTTCACCAACAAAAACAAGTCTACACCCCAACACCTAGTGTAACAAGAGGTTCAGAGACTGTGAGCTTGGGAAACCGGCTCAATAGCCACTCCAAGCACATAAAGTTTAGGGTCACATGGTCATTGCCACTGCATACAGGCCAAATCAGGCCTGACACCAAGGGAGGACTTAGCAAAGTCTCCCCATCATGGGGAAAATAAGAATAGGTGGATCCCCAAACCCTTAACACCAAGGACATCAACAACCTGTGCTGTCACATATTATAAGGCACGTTATGGTCAAACTGTCAAAAGTCAAAGACAAAGACAGAATCCTAACACAGCAAGAAAAAAAGCATCATGTAGAAGAAAAAACAAACAAACCTCTACAGGGTAGGCCACTAAGGAGCCACACCTATTGCTGATGGTGAATGCAGCTCAAAAGGCTGAATGAAGACCATATCATGGTACCTAACTAGAAAGAGAGTAACCACATCCTTTCAACGGCACACCAAAACTCAACTGTAGATGAAAATCATCCTTGGGCCACGTGCAGTGGCTCAAGCCTGTAATCCCAGCACTTTGGGAGGCCAAGGTGAGAGGGGATTATCTGAGTCCAGAGGTTCAAGACCAGCGTGGGCAACGTGGCAAGATCTCATCTCTACAATAAATCAAAAAATTAGCCAGGTATGGTAATAAGCGCCTATAGTTGAGCTACTTGGAAGGCTGAAGCAGTAGGATCGCCTGAGTCCAGCAGGTTGAGGCTGCAGTGGCCATTGAGTGTGCCTCTGCACTCCAGCCTGGGCGACAGAGTGAGACTCCAACTCAAAAAAAAAAAAAAAAAAAAGAAAAGAAAATCATTCTCTATGAAAGCCACTCCAGAAACTCTAGAAGAGGTGACTGTCCACCAAAGGCACAAACAACAACACAGGGACACAAGAGATAGGAAAAAGCAAAGAAACAGGACACCACCAAAGGAACATATTATCTAATAATAGACTCCAATGAAAAGCAAATCAACTAATTGCTGAAAATGGAATTCAGAATAATTACCTAAAGAAAATTCAATGCGAGACAAGAAAATACAGACAATTCAACAAAATCAGAAAAACAATTCACAATATAAGCAAAACATTCAACACAAATTTTAGAAAATCATGAAGAACCAAACAAATCCTACAGCTAAAGAATTCAATAATTGAAAAAATATAATACAGAGCTTCATCTTGATCAAGCAGAAGGAAGAATTTATGCACTTTTAGATAAGTCATGTGAAATTACCCAGTGTAAGGAGAAAAAAAAGAATGAAAAAGAGTAAAGAAAGCCTACAAGACTTACGGTATACTATGAACCAACAAATATTTGAATTATAGGACTTCCAGAAGGAGAAGGCAAGGGAAAAAGCATTTAAAAAAAAAAAAAAAAAAACCTATTTAATGAAATAATAGCAGAAAACTTCCCAAGCCTAGGGAGAGATATGGACATCCAGACACAGGAAGCTCAAAAATCCCCAAATACATTCACCCCAAAAAGGTTCTCCCACATTATGTCAAACAGTCAAAAGTTAAAGACAAAGACAAAATTCTAAACACAGCAAGAGAAAAGTGTCAAGACACATTTAAAGGAATCCCCATTAGACTAACAGCAGATTTCCCTATGGAGACCTCACAGGCCAGCAGAGAGTGGAATGATATAGTCAAAGTGCTAGGAAAAAAAAAAAAAACTATCAGTAAGAATACTATACTTAGCTGAGCTACCCTTCAGACATGAGAGAGAAAAAGTCTTTCCCGGACAAAGAAATCCTCAGGGAATTCATCGCCTCTAGACCAGCCTTAAAGAAATGATCCAAGGAGTCCTATATTCAGATGCAAAAAGACAATAATCACTATCATGAAAACACACAGACCAGGTAGAGAGGCTCATGCTTATAATCCTAACACTTTGGGAGGCGGAGGTAGGAGGATTACTTGAGTCCAGGAGTTCAAGACCGCCTGGGCAACATAGTAAGACCTCATCACCACAAAAAATCAAAATATTAGTTGGGGGGGGTGGCACATGTGTGTAGTCCCAGTTACTCGGGAGGCTGAGGCAGAAGGATCACCTGAGCTCAGGAAGTTGGGGCCACGGTGAGCCATGATCATGCCACTGTACAAGGCAATAGAGCGAGACCCTGTCTCCAAATAAGAAAAGAAAAGAAAACATACAAAAGTAAAACACTCACTGGTAGAACAGATGACCAAAGAAGAAAGAGAAAAGAATCAAACCTACTCACCACAGAAAAACACCAAATTGCAATGATAAACAAAAAAGGAAGAAAGGAACAAGGAACACACAAAACAACCAGAAAGCAATTAACAAAATGACAGAAGTAATTCCTTACCTGTCAATAATAATCTTGAATGTAAATTGATTAAAATTCCCCACTTAAAAGATATAGTCAAGTTGGGCACCGTGGTTCATGCCTATAATCCCAGCACTTTGGGAGGCTGAGGTGAGAGGATTACCTTAGCGCAGGGGCTCGAGACCTGCCTGGGCAACTTGGTGAGACCTCATCTCTACAATAAAGCAAGAAAAATGAGCTGGGCATGGTGGCACACGCCTGTAATTCTAGCTACTTGAAAGGATGAAGCGGAAGGATCACCTGAGTCCAGCAGGTCAAGTCTGTGGTGGCCACGAGGATGCCACTGCACTCTAGCCTGGGCGACAGAGTGAGAATCCAACTCAAAAAACTAATCTTTGACAAACCCTCCAACAACAGGCACTGAGGAGAGGAGAATCTATTCAGTAAATGGTACAGGGTAAATTGGCTGATCACATGCAGCAGACTGAAACAGGACCCCTACCTATCACCATACACAAAATTTAACTCTAAATGGATCCAAAGACCTAAACATAAAACCTCAAACTATAAGAATCTTAGAAAATGCAGGAGATACCCTTATGGAAATTGGAATTAGCAATCAGTTCCTATTCAAACCCTAAATGCCCATACCTTAAGAAATAAGATAGACAAGTGGGACCTCGTCAAACTAACGAGTTTCTGCAAAGCAAAAGAAACCATCAATAGAACAGGGAGACAGCCCAAAGAATGGGAAAAATTATTTGCCAACTGTTTATCTGACAAAGGTCTAACATCTAGGATCTACAAGGAACTCAAACGTGCAGAAAGGAAAAAACCAAACAACCCAATTAAAAGGTGGGCAAAAAAAACCATGAATAGGCATTTCTCAAAAAAAGATACATGGGCAGCCAACAGACACATGAAAAAGTGCTCAGTCTCACTCATTGTCAGAGAAATGCAAAGCAAAACCACACTGAGATACCACCTAACCCAAGTAATGGCTATCATTAATAAAACAAACAACAACAGATGCTGGCACGAATGCCGAGAAAGTGGAATGCAGCCAGGCTCGGTGGCTCACCCTGTAATCCCGCACTTTGGGAGGCTGAGGTGAATGGATTGCCTGAGCCCCAGGTTCGAGACCCGCCTGGGCAACTTGGCGAGACCTCATCTCT
>NW_007248771.1:61641-77057 GCF_000164805.1 Carlito syrichta
AAAGAACTAGAAATTGACCTTCCATATGACCCAGTAATTCCCCTATTGGGAATATACCCGAAGGAACCCAAATCAATCCACAAAAAAGATACCTGCACACGTATGTTTGTAGCAGCTCTATTCACAATAGCAAAAACACGGAACCAACCATGTTGCCCACTGAAGCTGGACTGGATTAAAAAAATGTGGTACATATACACAATGGAATATTATGCAGCCATAAAGAAGGACAAACACACGGGCTTTGCAGCAACTTAGATGGATTTAGAGTCATTCATACTCAGTGATCTATCACAGAAACAAAGAACAGAGTACCATATATTCTCACTCATAAGTGAACCTTGAACAATTATAATACTATAAGAAAGGGATTGGTAGTAGTGGGAAACTGTCAGGGGAGGGGGGGTGGGATTGGTAGTTGAGGGAAACTATTAGAGAAGGAAGAGGCATACCTCATCAATACGGGTACCTGCATAATCAACGTTTGTATACCTAGCCCTGAATTGTACTCCACATCTTTATAATAAAATTTAAAAAATAAAAATAAAATGCAATGGCATTCTCTTAAGAAAAAAAAAAAGTCAGACTGAATGGATTATAAAAAACCATGACCTAACAATACACTGCCAATAAGAAACTAACTTCACCGGTAAAGACATATACCAGGAGAGGAGGAGTGGTGCACACCTGTAATCCCTGCTACTTGGAAGACTGAGACAGGAGGATCACTTGAGCCCAGGAGCTTGAGACCAGGTCTCAGAAAGACTGAAAGCAAAAGGATAGAAAAAGATACTCCATACAAAAAAGGGATAGAAAAAGATACTCCAAAAGTGAGCAAGAGTAGCTATACATACAGTAGATAAAACAGACATTAAGTGAAAACTGTAAAAAGAGATAAATACAGTCTCTTAATAGTAAAGGGATCAGATCGGCAATAAGATAAAGCAATTATATATGCACCCAACACCAGAGCACTCAGATATATAAAGCAAATACTATTAGATCTAATGTGAGACTAAAAAACAAACAAATAAAAAAGAATAGCCTGAGCCCGTGGGTTCGAGACCCGCCTGGGCAACTTGGCAAGACCTCATCTCTACAATAAATAAAAAATTAGCCGGGTGTGGTAGCATGCGCCTGTAGTTCCAGCTACTTGGAAGGCTGAGGTGGAAGGATCACCAAAGCCCAGCAAGCCGAGGCTGCGGTGGCCAGGAGCAGCCACTGCACTCCAGTCTGGGCGACAGAGTGAGCCTCCAACTCAAAAAAAAAAAAAAAAAAAAAAAAGAATAAAGTAAGAGATAGACCACTTGGGACTTGAATAGCGAACCCTCAGCATTAGACAGATCATTTAGACAAAAATTAACAAAGAACCACTGGAGTTAACCTGGATTTTAGACCAAATGGAACTTATATTTACAGAGGTTTCATTCAATGGTTGCAGAAGACATATTTGTTTCAGCAGCACATAAAACATTCTCCAGGATAGATCACACGTTAGGACACAAACAAGTCTCAACAACTTTAAAAGGACTGAAATTATATCAAGTATCCTTATTATTGACCACAATGGAATAAAACTGGAAATCAATAAGAGGAATTCTTGAAACTGTACAAACACATGGAAATCAAGGAACATGCTCCTCAATGACCACTGGCCAAAGAAGAACTTAAGGAGGAAGACAAAAAATGAGTTGGGTGCGGTGGCTCACGCCTATAATCCTAAGACTCTGGGAGGCCGAGGTGAGAGGATTACCTGAGATCATGGGTTTGAGACCAGCTTGGGCAACTTGGTGAGACCTCATCTCTACAATAAATCAAAAATTAGCCGGGTGTGGTGGTGTGTGCCTATAGTTCCAGATACTTAGAAGGCTGAGGCAGAAGTATCACCTGAGTCCAGCAGGTCAAGGCTGCGGTAGTCATAAGCATTCTGTTGCACTCCAGCCTGGGCAACAGAGTGAGACTCCAAATCAAAAATTTTTTTCTTAATTTTGAAACAAATGAACAGAAACACAAACATACCAAAACATATAGGGTACAGCCAAAAAGTAGTACTAACAGGGAATTTATAACAAGAAAAACCTATATCAAAAAAGTAGAAGAATCAGATCAACAACCAAACAACTCATCTCAAGATACTAGAAACACAGAACAAATAAAATCAACAAACCATTAGCTAGACGAGTCAAGGAAAAAAAGACACAAATAAAATCAGAAACAAAAAAGGAGACATTACAACTAATACTTCAGAAGTATAAAAGATCATGACAGACTATTATGAACTATATGCCAATAAACTAGAAAACCTAGCAGAAATAGATTAATTCTTTCATTCATTTTGTGTATGCGTCAACATATATAAGTCAATAAACAACAATATTACAAATCAATAAACATATATCATATCAACAGAATAAAGGACAAACTCATATGATCATCTCAATACACAGAAAAAGCATTTGATAAAATTCAACATCCCTTCACAATAAAAACTCTCAAAAAATTAGATACAGAAGGTACATTCAACAACACAATGAAGGTCATACATAACAAACCTACAGCCAATATCACACTGAATAGGGAAAAGCTGAAAGTTTTTTCTTTAAGATCTAGAACAAGGCAGGAATTGCCCAATTCTACCACTTCTATTCATCATAGTACCGTACATCATGGCCAAAGCAATTAGGCAAGAAAAGGAAATAAAAGGCATCTAAATTTGAAAGGAAGAAGTCAATCTGTCCTTGTTTACAGATGACATGATCTCACATAGTTGATTCTTGAATAACATGGGTTTAAACTGCATGGATCCACTAAAACATGGAAACATGGATTTTCTTTCATCTCTCCCACCCCTAAGACAACAAGACCAACCCCTCCTCTTCCTCTTCCTACTCAGCCTACTCAATGTGAAGACAACAAGGATGAAAGACCACTGCGATACACTTCCATTTAATGAACAGTAAATACATTTTCCCTTATGATTTTCCAAATAATATTTTTTCCTCTAGTTTATTATAGAATACAATAGGTTGGCACAGTGGCTCATCCCTGTAAACCTGGAACTTTGGGAGGCCAAGGCAGGAGGATTGCTTGAGCCCAGGAGTTCGAGACTGGCCTGGGTAACAGTGAAACCTCATCTCTACAAAAATTTAAAAAACAAGCTGAGCATGGTGTTGTGTGCCTGTGAACCAGGTACTTGGGAGGCTGACGCAGAAGGATCCTCTGAGCCCAGGAGGTTGAAGCTGCAGTGAGTCATGATAGTGCCATGGCACACCAGCCTGGGCAAAAGAGTAAGACACCAACTCAAAAAACAAAATAACAAAGAATACAGTAAATAATGAATATAACATACAAAATATGCATTAATAAACTGTTTACATTACTGGTAAAGCTTCTGGTCAACAGTAGACTATTAGTAAGGTATTTGGAAAGTCAGAAGTAATACACCAATTATTGACTACGCAGGAGATCAGTGTCCCTAATCCCCATGTCATTCAAGGGTTACCTGTATGTAGAAAGCCCTAAAAAAGTCACCAAAAAACTTTTAGGACTGATAAACAAATTCAGTAAAGTGACAGGATACAAAATTGACATACAAAATCAGTAATGTTTCTATACAGCAACAATAAACAAGGGGAATCAAGAAAATAATCCCTTTTATAATTGCTACAAAAAAAAGTCTATGTATCTAGGAATAATTTAACAAAGGAGATGAACGATATCTATAAGGAAAACTATAAACACTGATTAAATAAATTGAAGAAACACAAAGATATGAAAACACAATCCATGTTAATGGATTGGAAGAATTAATATTGTCAAAGGCCAGGCTCAGTGGTTCAGCCTGTAATCCCAGCACTTTGGGATATATATATATTCAAAAGGATCATACTACCAAATGAAATATACAGGTTCAATGCAATCCCTATCAAAATACCAATGACACTCTTCACAGTAATAGAAAAACTAATCCTATAATGTATATGGAACCATAAAAGACCCAAACAGCTAAAACAATCCTGAGCAAAAAGAACAAAGCTGGAGACATCACACTGCCAAACATCAAAATATGCAAAGCTATAATAACCAAAACAGCATGGTTCTAATATAAAAAACAGACATAAGGACCAATGAAACAGAATAGATAACCAGAAGTAAAACCATGTATCCTGAATTGTACCCCCATCCTTAAAATAAAATATATATTAAAAAATTAAAGAAATGTTTCAGATTGAAGAAGATTAAAGAATCATGATAATTAAATGTGGGGGAAAAAAAAGAAAGAAAGAAAACCATGTATTTGTGGTCAACTGATTTTCAACAAAGGCACCAACAACATACATTGAGGAAGGGACAGTCTCTTCAATAAATGAAACTGGGAAAACTGGATATCCATATGAAAAAAAGTGAAACTAGACCCCTATATCTGTCACCATATACAAAAATCATCCATAAATGAATTAAACACTTACATGTAAAACCCAAAACTATGAAACTACTAGAAGAAAATATAAGGGAAATGCTTCAGGACATTGATCTGGGAAAAGACCTCACAAGTACAGGGATCAAAAGCAAAAGTAAACAAATGGTATAGTATCAAACTAAAAAGCTTCTGAAGAGAAAAGGAAAATCAACACAGTGAGGAGACAATCTGCAGAATGGCAGAAAATATTTGCAAACTATTCATCTGACAAGGGATTAATATCCAGAATATGCAAAGAACTCAAACATCTCAACAATAAAAAAAAATCTGATTTTTAAATGGGCAAATGAGCTGGACGCATAGTTCCAGCACCTTGGGAGGTTGAGGCAAGAGGACTGCCTGAGTCCAGGGATTGAAGAGCAGCCCAGGAAACTTGGTGAGACTTCATCTTCACAATGAATCAAAAAATAAAATTAGGCTGGGCTCAGTGGCTCAGCCTGTAATCCCAGCACTTTGGGAGGCCGAGGTGAGTGGATTGCCTGAGCCCACGGGTTCGAGACCCACCTGGGCAACTTGGCGAGACCTCGTCTCTACAATAAATCAAAAACTAGCCGGGCATGGTAGCGCGCGCCTGTAGTTCCAGCTACTTGGAAGGCTGAGGCAGAAGGACTGCCGGAGCCCAGCAGACTGAGGTTGCGGTGGCCGGGAGCATGCCACTGCACTCCAGTCTGGGCGACAGAGTGAGACTCCAACTCAAAAATAAATAAATAAAAATAAAATAAAATAAAATTAGCCAGGCGTGGTGGTGTACGCCTTTGGTTCCAGCTGCTTGGAAAACTGAGGCAGAAGTTATCGTGTGAGCCCAGCAGGTCAAGGCTGTGGTGGCTGTGAGTGTGCCAGCTACTGCACTCCAGCCTGGGTGACAGAGTGAGACTCCCACTCAAAAAAAAAAAAAAAATGCTGGCAGAGATGCAGAGAAAGAAGAACCCTTATACACTGTTGGTAGTAAAGCAAATTAGTACAGCCATTATAGAAAACAGTACGGAAGTTCCTCAAAAAAAATAAAAACAGAACTACCATAAGATCCAGCAACTCCACTACTGGATATTTATCCAAAGGAAAGGAAATCAGTGTATCGAAGAAATACCTGCACCCCAAGTTTATTTCAGCGCGACTCACAATAGTCAAGATATGTAATCACTCCAAGTATCCATCAACAGATAAACAGAAAAAGAAAATGTGGTATGTCTACGCAATGAAATACTATTTATCCATAAAAAGTAAAATAAAATCCTGCCATTCGTAGCAACACAGATGAACCTGGAAAACATTATGTTAAGGGAGGTAAGTGAGGCACAGAAGGACAAACACTGCGTACTCGTTCTCACCAGTGGAGCTAAAATAGTTGTGTTCCCTGAAGTAGACGGAAGAGTAGTTATCAGAGGCAGGAAGGGGCAGAAAGAGGGGTAACAGAGAGAAGATGGTGAATGAAGACAGACAATTCTAGTGTTCTTACAGCACTGTAGGTAACTATGGTTAACATTTACTGTATATTTTCAAACAGCTAGAAGAAAAGACTTGAATGTTTTTAACACAAAGAAATGATCAATGTTTTAGGTGATGGATATGCTAATTGTCCTAATATGATCATTACATGTTATGTATATGTGTCAAAATACATTGTACTCCATTATGTACAATTATGTCAAATAAAATAATAAAAGCAAATAAACATACATACATACTTGCATATACATAAATCCAGTATGGTAGCACAGAAAGAAAGCTCTGATGAGCATGAATTTTTAAAAGATTTGTGTGAAATAGAGTTCATTTTACAGACCAAAAAAAGAAAGTGGACCCCCATCTCACACACCATATACAAGATAAACTGAAAATGGATCAAAGACCTATATATAAAAGCAAGTATAAAACTCTTAGAGAAAAACCTACGCATAAATTCTCATGACTTTAGGCAATCCTTCTGACATCAAAAACACAATGAACAAAAGAAAAAAACAGATAAATTCAACTACAGCAAAATTTAAAACCTTTGTTCATCTAGGCACACTATCAAGAAAGTGAAAAGATAACCCACAGAATGGTAGAAATTACTTGCAAATCATCCATCTGACAAGGATCTAGTATCCAGAATATATAAAGACTCTTATAACTTAATAAAAAGACAAATAGCACAATTAAAAACAGGCAAAAGATTTGAACAGGCATTCCTCTAGAGATGTACAAATAGTCAATAAACACATGAAAAGAGACTATATGACATTAGGGAAATACAAATCAAAGCCACAAGGCAATACCCACTTCATATCCACTAAGATGGCTAAAATTAAAAAACAAAACAAAAAAACCCCACATAACAACAAGTGCTGACAAGAAAACTGGAACCCTCACATATTGCTGGTGGTAAAGTAAAATAGTATAGACACTTTAAAAACAGCTTGGCAGCCTCTCAAAAAAGTTAAACACGAGAGTTACCACATGACCCACATATGCACCTAAGATAATTGAAAGCATATGTCCACACAAAAACCTGTACACAAATGTCCAGACTAGAATTATTCATAGCAGTCAAAATGTGAAAACAACCCAAATATCCATCAATCACTGAACAAATAAAGAAAAGGGGGTATATCTGTATAATGAAATGGTATTCAGTCATAAAAAGGAATGCAGTAGTGAGGCATGCTACAACATGGATAAACCTTGAAAATACTACACTAAATCAAAGAAGACACAAAAGGTCAAAAAGTGCATGACTCAATTTATATGAAATATCCAGAATAGGCAAATCTATAGACAGGAAGTAGATTCATAGTTGCTAGAGGTTAGTGACAAAAGAGAGGAGGGAATGACTGCTTAATAGGTATACGGTTTCCCTTTAGGATGATGAGAACGTTCTAGAATTAGACAGTGGTGATGGCTATACCATTCTGTGAACATATGAAAAAAAATCACTGAATTATATACTTTAAAAGGATGAGGTTCATGTTGTATGAATTGTACCACAATTTAAAACATTTTTTTAGGTTAGGAATGGTGGCTCACACCTGTAATCCCAGCACTTCGGGAGGCCAAGGCAGGAGGTTTGCTTGAGACCAGGAATTCTGAGACCAGCCTGGACAACACAGCAAGACCTCATCTCTACAAAAAGTTAAATTTAAAAAAAATTTTTAAAATCTCTGTATCAACTATTCTTCCCACAGCAGAATGCAAGTTAGATGATTTAACTCCTTTTAAAATACAAGTTAGATGATTTAACTCCTCTGCTCAGAACTCTGAGATGGCATCCCTTGAAATAATACCCAAATTGCTTACCTTAGCCCACAATTTCTTTCAGAATCTACTACTCTGAATTCTCTGCCCTTGACTCTTACCCATACCCCATCTCCACTGAAGTCACCTGTACCTATGTTTAGTTAGCATGTCAACCACCCTCCAGTCTCCAGGTCTCTCAATCTTGCTTTCTCATCCCCCCACCTAGAAACATTTCTCCCCCCATATGTGAGCCTGGCACTCGAACTTCATTCAAATCTCAACAAAATCTCAACTCAACATTATTTCCTTTAAAAGGCCCTACAAGGCGGTCACCCTATCTCTTCCCTAGTCTGTTTTCCTCATAACACTGTTGACAATCTCAAACATTATAAACTAATTTATAAGACTATAAATAAATAAATAAATTTATAAGACTATTTACTCATTTTGTCTTACTACACTAGAATATAAGCTCCATGAAAAAAGAGACTTGGTTTTGTTCATGGTTGTATCCCGAGAACCTTAAGCTATATTTGTCAACTAGTAGATCCTCAATATGATCTGTTCCACGAATAAATAAATGAACTTAATCAAGCACAGAGGAAGAGACCGTCCCAGCGGGGCACTCTGAGGCCTGACCACTCGAGCATAGCCTCTCACCTGCTCCAGGCTCCCGTACCGCACACAGCAGTAGCTGCAGTAGCCTTGCTTCCTCTGCATCTTGAAGAATCAGAGGCACACGGTGACTGTCCCTGAAGACACAACTGAAAAAGAAAACAAAATGCCAGAATCACAATCAGTCCTTATCATCACAAGAAAAATGCTATGGTAATTAGCACTCGTGGGTCCTACCCATCCCAGGTCTAACAGTTAAGAAAATACACCTGCATCCCTCTGAAATCTACCTTCATTTGCCCAGAGAGGGAAAAAAAGAAAATACACAAGGCTGCCACAAGCTGCTAAGTAAGTGAGCCTAGCCAGAGGGAAGAACTATGTTATCTTCTGAAAGAGCAGTTTGTTGACAATGTGCAAAGACTAGGAGACTCAGTAAATTACCGATTTTCTGATAACTCGATAGAGATATCAGATATTCATTTGATAATGAACAATGCAGTATTCAATTTGTAAAGAAAGATGACTACTTCTAAGATACTACTATATTTTTACTATATTCTAAGGGCTCACTAACTTTCTCAACATGGTTCTGTATAAAACCTTAGATTATCTGAACTCTCAGTCATATAAAACATCTCATTCTGTATCATGACAGTAAACATACCACATGGCACTGTCTGCTCAGCCCAGGAAGAGGCAGATTTTAAAATAATTTATCCACCAAAGTTGCTAAAAATCAGAACAACAACTAAGTTAGCCTTGAAACATGAAACAATTCTCCACTGATAATGACATAAGAGAAATAAATGTGAGAAACAGTTTTCTACTAGTGCTTTGAGATTTCTCTACAAATCAAACCTCCTAGTTTCACCCATCTATAACTATAACTCTGCCAGGTGTTGTGGCTCACGCCTGTAATCCTAGCACTTTGGGAGGCAGAGACGAGAGAACTGCCTGAGCCCACGGGTTCAAGACAAGCCTGGGCTACATGGAGACCTCGTCTTTACAATGAACCAAAAAAGTTAGCTGGGCGTGGTGGCACATGCCTGTAGTGCCAGCTACTTGGAAGGACCGCCTGAGCCCAGCAGGTTGAAGCTGCAGTGGCTGTAAACATACCACTGCACTCCATTCTGGGTGACAGTAAGATTCCAACTGAAAAAAAAAAAAAAAAAACAAAAAACTATAACCCTTCAGGTTCACACACTGGATGGATCCCAGACAGGACTGAACGCCAAAATCAGCTCCCGGGATTCCAAGTTAGCAGAGCTGAGAAAGAGCTCAGCATTCAGCATTTTAAAAATTCCCCTGGTAATTCTGATCCCCAATCAATTATTACCTGCCACAGTAATATATGATATGTGTTTTTTTAGTAAAAATTTAATACAATGCCTTTTTTTACTATTTTATTAAAGTGAAAATGGAATTGCAAATGATTTTATCAAATACATCATTCTAATTATTTTAAACATTCTCATTTGTTGGAAAATCCATAACAACCACTTTATAATATGTATGAGTATTTCATCAACAGAAAAAAATTTTAAAAATCATTAAAATCAATAACCAAAAAATGAAATCACAGCCTTAGAACCAATAAGCTGAGAAAAAAATTGCTTCATTAAGTCAAAATGCTACCATAACATTCACTTACCTATTACTCTTTATTGAAAACCTTTAATTTTCTGACTTCCCACATTTATGGGGAAAATTAATCAATTAAAATCAGCCTCTAAAATAAAAAATATATAAGATATCATTACGTACTTAAAATTTGGTGTTTTTTCCATTTACTTCATTTGTTAACATAAAGCATCAAAATGAAACAAATCTTTAAGTTGTAATTATAGATAAGCTCATTTTCAAGCTAAGAAATTCTAAAGCTTAAACATAAACTTTGAAAATGATAAAAGATACTTTTTTGAAATTTACTGCAGATATAATTTAAGCATGCATTGAATGAAAGGTAAAATCAAAGTACGAGTTTAACATCACACACAAATTACTTAAATTTTTAAAAGTATTTAACCCTTGTGGACTTAAACTGCTAGGACACAATCACCTGCCATTTCTAGTACCACACCTCTAGTACCACAGTGATAATAAGCTACACTGAAGCAGAAGCCCATGTTAGCGTTTTTTAAAAATTCACATGCCAAGAACCCATCAAAATCCCAGAAGACAGGGAGCCCAGGAGACACATATCATGCATATTTAAAATACCCAAGGTGATTCTGATGTAGGTTGACACAATAATATAGTCATCATTTTTTATGAACTAATAAGATTATTTCTTTCTTTTTTTTTTTTTTTTGGAGTTGGAGTTGGAGTCTCACTCTGTCGCCCAGACTGGAGTGCAGTGGCCCGTTCCCAGTCACCGCAGCCTCGACCTGCTGGACTCGGCGATCCTTCCGCCTCAGCCTTCCAAGTAGCTGGAACTACAGGCGTGCGCTACCACGCCCGGCTAATTTTTGATTCATTGTAGAGATGCAGTCTCACCAAGTTGCCCAGGTGGGTCGAACCCGCGGGCTCAGGCAATCCACTCACCTCAGCCTCCCAAAGGCACAGGATTACAGGCTGAGCCACCGAGCCCAGCTAGATTATTTCTTATTAAAGAGATCCCATCTTCAGGGTCTGGCATTATATTACTTTGCATATCTGACTGGGTCTTTTTATACAAACTCTGAATTCTACCAGAACCTGGTATCTTTATAAAGTAACAAATTATTTACCTGGAACAGAAAAGGTCAGGTATCTCATCAGCTGTATTAATCCTGGGAAATATCTGCAAATTAAAATAAAACCATTTTTTTAAAAAGTCCCATAAATGTCTACCCCACTGACCAAATAAGGACATATTTTGAAAAGTGACACAATTATGTTTCCAATCATAGAAAAAATAATATTAACTTTTGAGCACAAAGCACTTTATACACTACAACTCACTGATTTCATACATGACTCCTAAGGTGTGCTGGGGCAGTGACAGGGCGGGCCCTCTAACCCACCCAACACTCCAGGCCCTTGCCTTCCTGGCAGTTGCTACAAAGGAATACAAAGCACACCTATGCCTATGATCAAGTGAAGAAGAAAAACGCTGTCAAACCCAAAGTTTGTTTCAGAAGAAACTTTCAAAAGGGATAGATACATGAAATTAAGTTTGGGTCCTGGGCCAACCACCCAACTTTCAGGTACCATGTTGGTTTTAATGAATATACTGTCCAGTCTTTATGATCTATCTCTATCAATGCACAATTAAGCACAAGTATCAGATTCTCATTCCTCCGCCTGGTTGTGGGTATTGCAGCCCCTGATCCAAGGCCACTGGTTCACAAAGAATTTCAACACTTGGGGGTAACCCCCTCGGGTCCCCTCCCACTGTGGGAGCTTTTCTGTCCTCTTAATAAATCCTGCTTAAAGAAAAAAAAAGAATTTCAACACTTGGGCTCAAAAGAGCCAGTGACACCACAGTATAATCAAGGAGTAACCAACCATTAAGTACCTACCCTGAGCAGAGTTCCATGCTGAAAGCCTTAGGGCACAGGACAAATATGAAACAAGTTTCCTGCCCCAAAAATTTTTTTAATGAAATTGGGAAACTAATGGCAAACTATGAGGTCTGTTTAAGAAATATCTCAGCAAAAATAATAAGTGTTAATGGGTTTGACTGCAAAGTTCAGTTTCAGCAGAGTGGCCAGGGATGTCTCAGTGGATATGGCTTTTTAAACAAACACATACTGGGAAATGGACAGAATCTGCTTACAGAAAAGCCAGGAAATGACATTCCAACTAATGAGCAAAGGTACAAAATCAAGAAAGCACAAGGCACATTTGGAGAGTGTTAAATTAACAAGTGGCTGAATCCAAGGTGTCATTTGAGAATTTGAGGGGCAATAAAGCAGAAAAGGTAGACTGAGTTTTGACACAGTGGGATTCAAACACAGACTAAAGAATTTAGACTGTTATCTTCAGGCAGTGTGAATTTTGGGGGGAAAGAGTATTTTTTTTTTTTTGAGTCAAAGTCTCACTCTGCCACCCAGGCTGGAGTGCAATGGCACGCTCACGGTCACTGCAGCTTCAACCTGCTGGGTTCAGGTGATTCTTCCACCTTAGACTTCCAAGTGGCTGGAACAACAGGCACATGCCACCACACCCGGCTAATTTTTTTATTTATTGTAGAGATGAGGTCTTGCCAAGTGGCCTGGGCTGGTCTCAAACCCCCAGACTCAGGCAGGCAATTCTCTTGCCTCGGCCTCCCAAAGTGCTGTGACTACAGGGGGGAGCCACTGCACCCAGCCTGAGAAAGTATTATACTCAGAGTTGTTTAAGAAAATTCTGGAACAATGATTATCTCCCCCTAATGGAACTTTTCAAAGGATAAGGACTATAACTGCTAACTACTCATCACCATTTTCTAAAATACTGGAAAATTAGTTAATACTCATAATCTCCAAGTTAAAAAGAGGCACTATCCCTTAAAGCACAGTCTTGCTTATACCTGTAAAATAGGAAAACAGGCCGGGCTCAGTGGCTCAACCTGTAAACCCAGCACTTTGAGAGGAAGAGGTGAGTGGTTTGCCTGAGCCCACCAGTTCGAGAGACCAGTCCCAGCAACTTGGTGACACCTAGTCTAAATAAAAAATTAGCCGGGCATAGTAGTGTGCAATTGTAGTTCCAGCTACTAGGAAGGCAGGAAGGCTGAGGCGGAAGGATCACAGGAACCCAGCAGGTCGGCTCTGGGGTGGCCAGGAGTGTGCCACTGCACTGCAATCTGGACTCCAACAACAACAAAAACAGGAAAACACTTTTATCTTTTTGTTTTAAAAACTGACTTTCATTAATTTCTATCATAAAAGTAAATCATACTTATTATAGTACAATTATAAAAATAACATAAAAACTCACCATAACACCACCACCCAAAATTAACATCCATCATACGTTCTTCCTTGTTTCACAAACATTTTTACAAAAACGAAATGGTACTGTACATTCTGTTCTGTAACTACCTTCTCTCACTTAATGACATATAATGAGCACCTTTAGATGCCATTATCTATCATTCCAAAAAAGAATGTTTAATGGTTGTACAGCATTTCATTTTATCAGTGTAAGATAGAATAAAAGCCCTGACAAGATTCGGTAGTTGGTGAGGTGACCTCCTAAAACCAATACAATGTTTAAAATACTTAATAACTTCATTTAACTTAAAATATAAATGTATATGTTTGATTTAAGGTCAAGCTGGGTTTGTTTCATTGGTATTTTTGATTCTGAAGTTCTTTTTTTAGACAGGTTAGCTCGAGTTTCAAGTCATGATTTTTCATAAACCACATCAAAATTCATCCACCAGTTTCCATATTTGTTCCTCTAAAGCAGAACAAGACTAAAGGCAGTATCAAATCTGAGCGCTGAATCACGATCAGTGCTTATGATTTTTCCCCAACCTTTTCAGGTGTCACAGCCGATTAAGTACTTCTGCAAATGTGACCTTTTTATAAGCATTCCATTCACTTTTCATAAAAACAATAATTCGGCCAGGCTCGGTGGCTCAGCCTGTAATCCCTCGTTTTGGGAGGCCGAGGTGAGCAGATTGCCTGAGCCCACGGTTCGAGACCCACCTGGACAACTTGGTGAGCCCTCATCTCTACAATAAATCAAAAAATCAGCCGGGCGTGGTAGCACATGCCTGTAATTCCGGCTATTGGAAGGCTGAGGCAGAAGGATCGCCGGAGCCCAGCAGGTCGAGGCTGCGGTGGCCGGGAGCGGCCACTGCACTCCAGTCTGGGCGACGGAGTGAGATTCCAACTCAAAAAAAAAAAAAAATTCTACTTTGAAAATGACATGTTCACCCTCTTATTCATTGATTTATGCAACATTTAAAATTGCATATACCCATCTAGGGCAGCAAAGAGACACTTCGGAACGCCTGAGGACTTCAGCACAAATGTCTCACAACAGAAGGCTGCATCTTGTATTTCCTTAATACCTCTTGCACCCCAAGATGTATGCCCGCCGCAGAAGCCATCACCACCACACATGCGGCTGAGAATGAAGTAAGAGGTACGAACGCCCAGGACCCTAGGGGGTATTTTCCAGCTCCCCGACAGAGACATCAGCTCAAGAGAAAATACAAAAAGAGACAGAAAGCACCTGGCTTCCCGGAGACCACCCGAGCCACCTACCTCGCAGCGGAGACACCGCCAGGGCGCAACGCAGGGCGGTGCGAAGGACGCCGAGGCAACCTGGTCTCACTCGGGACCTCCCAGCGCCGCCCCATCCCCAACCCCGCGCTGTGGGGCTGACCCCTCTACGGCGACAGGCACCGTCCTGGACGCCCCCGCCCAGCCTTCAAGGAGTGACAACGGGGACGCCTCCTGCGAACCAAGCCCGGCCCTTCCTAGGTTTCCCTCGCCAAAACAATACGCAGTGCCTCCATGGGGGCTACCATCCGCCCCACGGACGGGGAGGGAAATGCTGGGCCCAAGGGAGGAGGGGACCATGCGCCAGCCTCCGACTGCGGGAAAGCGCCTCCCTACGTTTTCGGGGACGCGAATCCACTGCGCCAATATCCGATGAAATCCACTCACGGAGTCCCGACTCGCGGCCATAAACATCGCTACCCACAAACGGAGCTGCGTGCGCTGAGGGCAGGCGGCCGGTGCCACCTGTGGGACGCGCGCCCACCCGCCGCACGGGCAGTCCGGAGCACGCCGTCCCGAGTAGCGTCTACAGCGCCCGGCCGAGACCGGACTCCACGGTTTCCCCGGGTCGGCGGCCGCCCTGCGTGCGGCGGGTTCTTACGACACGGGACGAGCCCTCCAGAGTCGGATGAAGGAACGGGGAGAATAAAAGCGCGTACGTGACTCGTCTACACGTCCTTTCGCTAGAGGAGGGTTCGCCCGGGTTGCCTACCGAGGACGCGGTGGCGCAAGCGTCCCCGCACACGGACGCCAGTGCCTGGAGACGACGCTTCCGTCCCGATGGACGTTTGTCCAGGAGCCGCCGAGATCGGCAGGCAGTGAGGACGCGGTGCCGCCCACGGCGACACAGGGGACCCAGCCCGGCGCGACGGGCGCGGGGGACCGCCGCACCGCTACCGCCGCCT
>NW_007248771.1:77692-79128 GCF_000164805.1 Carlito syrichta
CCCATCCCCACCTGCCCCACCCACTTCCACCCCGCTCCTCCGGGAACCCCCCACCGCGAGGAGCCCCCTCCTCCTCCCCTGGGTCTTCTTCAGCAGACCCTCTCCTCCCGCAGGCCCCTCCGAGCTTTAGAAATCCGTCCTGCTCCAACCTGAGCGAGGGGGCTCCACGCCACGGGGACGGAATAGAGCGCGAAGCTGCTGCGGAGTCACCCCAACATGTGAAGACAGAGAAGCCGGGCGAGGGGCTGGCCCGCTCTAGTCCGCATGTCGCCGGGAGGGGCAGCTCACACAGGCCGGCCTGGGACGCCAGGCCCCGTGTCAGGGCTATCTATGCTCTTGCCTCTCACTGCAGAGCACTCTCCCCGCTCACCAAGATGCGTTCCTTGATCGCCCCCGTTCACTGGGAGAACGCCGGCGCTTAAGGAAGGCGGAGCCCAGAGACCCACCCCGCACACAAAGGGTTACGCTGCAGTTGTATCGCTGCGCCGCCCACTAAAGCAAACACGCCGACGAGGGGGCTGGGGGACAGAGACCTCCATCATACACCACTGAGAATGCGATTACGATCTGGGGTGAGGGCAAGCGCACCTCCAGTGGAGGGGACCCCACCTCAGAAGGCGCTTCTTTGCTCCTTGGCTGTTGCTGTAGCTATCGTTACCCTTTTCCAGTAAACTTGTGATTTTGCCTGTTTTTTAAAAAACGTATCTGTTGCTCTCAGGTCCACAGTTTCCATCCTTTGTAACACACAAAGGATGTGTGTTACGCATCTTTGCTCTTGCCTCCCTGCTACAGCGTCCTCTCGCTTTAAACGTGCACTATAAGCTGTCTGATTTACAACCACCGTTAGATTCAACATACCAGAAATACCGATTTAAGTCAAGCTCTTTCCACATCCCAACCTTAGAATTAGTGAAAGGAAACCCATTATACCTTAACGCAGCCACAACATTATGCACTCCACAGATGCTGACATCTTTTTTCCCCCCACTTTAAAATCTCTGAAATCAGGATGCATCCCACAAAATCTGGTCTCTAAAGGTTGTTGACCAGGTGATGGTGCACTAGTTGTCACCACCTCCATATACTAAAACTTGGAGGTTGTGCTTCAGACTATCCTCATTTCAACCAATGTAAATGGGTTTAATAAAACCCACAACGCAGGGCCAGGTACAGTGCCTCAAGTCTGTAATCGCAGCACTTTGAGGCTCCAAATCAAAAAATCGAAAAATAAAACCCTTAACTGTACCCCACAATTTTAAAATAAAAAAGATGTTTTAGAGAAAAAAAAATATTCGAGAACAGCCTGGGCCACTTGGCGATACCTCATCTCTACAATAAAATCAAAAAGTTAGCCGGGCGTGGTAGCGCGCCTGTAGTTCCAGCTACTTGGAAAGCTGAGGCGGAAGGATCACCGGAGCCCAGCAGGTAGAGGCTGC
>NW_007248771.1:79267-84476 GCF_000164805.1 Carlito syrichta
CCGGGAGCGTGCCACTGCACTCCAGCCTGGGCAACGGAGTGAGACTCCAACTCAAAAAATTAATTAATTTAATAAAACTGGCCGGGCGCTGTGGCTCAAGCCTGTAATTCCAGCATGTGCGGAGACCGAGGTGAGAGGATTGCCCTCATGAGTCCAGGGGTTCCAGACCAGCCTGGGCAGGCAACTTGGTGAGACCTCTCACTACAATACATCAAAAAAATTAGCCAGGCGTGGTAGCGCATGTCTGTAGTTCCGGGTTCTTGGAAGGCTGGGGTGAAAGGATCACCTGTGCCCAGCGGGTCGATGCTGGGGTGGCTGTGAGTGTGCCACTGCCCTCCAGCCCAGGCAACGGAGCAAGATTCTGACACGTAAATAAATAAATAAATAAATCCCACAACCCTAAGAGGAAAGGAATTAACAGACATGGGAATCTCCCAAACTTCAAGAGAGATTTTCCTAGGGAAAAAGGGAAGCTTTCCTGGAGTAGAGGATCCCTCTTGGATCAAAAAGAGATTCCTTAGTATTTAGAAAAGAGAGTGAATTGACTGGAGAATGACTCTACAAAAAATAAATAAATTAGCCGAGCTTGGCAGTCCCAGCTACTGAGCTGACAGGAGAGGATCACTAGAGACCAGGAGGTTAAGGCTGCAGTGAGCTATGATAGCACTCGAGAAAGGAAGGAAAGATGGAAGGAAAAGAGGGAGGAGGAAAGGGAATGGGAGGAAGGAAGGAAAGAAGGGAGGGAGCGGGGCAGGGAGAGGGAAGGAAGGAAGGGGAAAAAGAGATGGGACTGGCTAAGAGTTAATAGATTTCTAGGAGCCCTGAGTTACCAACTACTCTGGTTCTTCATGGATTTGGGAAATGCATATATATATATGAATAGTTAATAAATGTAATCCTCCTAGACCAAAAAATGAAATAACTTGAATATTACTCCTGATAGTCTGGTTCATAAGATTTAGTCAAGAACATCCAGAAAAAACGCATCCTGGATGTTATCTGAAAGCTTGTTAATGGCATCTTCAGATTAGATCAAGAAGGCGCCAACACCAAAACCTGCAGAATAGAGCAGCTTTCTGGATTCCACAGTGGAGCGCCCTTTTTTCTGTTTGTTTGCTTGATTTTTTTTGAGTTGGAGTCTGTGTCACCCAGACTGGAGTGCAGTGGCCGCGCTCCCGGCCACCACAGCCTCAACCTGCTGGGCTCCGGCGATCCTTCCGCCTCAGCCTTCCAAGTAGCGGGAACTACAGGCGCGTGCTACCATGCCCGGCTAATTTGTTTTGATTTATTGTAGAGATGAGGTCTGGCCAAGTTGCCCAGGCGGGTCTCAAGTAGTTCCAGCTACTTGGAAGGCTGAGGTAAAAGAATCGCCTGAGCCCAACAGGTTGAGGCTGCAGTGGCTGGGAGCGTGCCACTGCACTCCAGCCTGGCGACAGAGTGAGACTCCAACTCAAAAAAAAAAGATCTGACACACCACAAGCACATCTGCTGGCACAAAAGACAATACTGGGTGGAAAACCACAGCTATCGACAACTGATCCAAAAAGTGATTCACAATAGCTGAGCTTGAAATGTGAAGCAATTTCTGAAATACTTAAACCAATTTTACTTATGTTTCCCTTTCTATGCATGTACAACACTGATGTATAATAAATAATCTGTGTCAAAGTCTGAGAGAGCTCTTTTACTGGGTTTGAAATAAACACACCAAATTATGAGAAATTGTTGTTATAGTTTAGTTGGCAGAATTTTTCTTCCAACATGATACTATCATAACATTAAAGGGAGTGACATCCTGCATCACATCAGCAGTCCATCCAGGCCAGGTTTCTGTCTAGTGGCAATTGGTATGTTTTGTGGAAAAGCTGTCTATCTATCTATCTGGTTAAGTTCAAAAGAGTATAATTTTCCCTCTAGCCTTTGTTAGCCCATTATAGATCTAAACACATTTACTCCGCAACTGCTTATTCAAAGGACCCTAGAAACGAGATTGGGTTTCTATTTACCGTGTTCTCCAACATACTTGTTCTAGGAACAGAAGGATTCTGTGTATGTGTTACTGCACACTCCTTTACAGAAACAATAAAAGCTGCTCTTCAGTGTCTAGAAATCATTCCAATATTGCCTGTATTTTGTAAGCTGCTTAAGCTAACATTCAGCTAATGTTTTAAGGAAAGGCTATAGGAAAAACCTAGATCTCGGAGCTGGCTCATAAAAGAATTTAGATTCTATCACAGAAACAAAGAACAGAGTTCCATATGTTCTCACTCATAAACGGACCTTGAACAATTATAATGCTATAAGGAAGCGATTGGCAGTAGTGGGAAACTGTCAGGGGAAGAGGGGGTGGGATTGGCAGTTGAGGGAAACTGCTAGGGGAGGGAGGGGCAGACCTCATCAACAAGGATACCTACACGATCAATGTTTATATACCTATCCCTGAAATAATGTACCCCACATCTTTATAATAAAAAATAATATAAAATAAAGAATTTAGATTCTATTTTCCATCCACTTAGAGTCTGGATTATTTTCCCCTCCAAATTCTATTACTGTGTACTTTGTATACTTTGTTCTACCAATTGACAGGTGAGGTCATCATGCAGCTTTTACTCATTAGCCTGGCATTCTACCTCTTTAAATAAAATAATGTATCTTTGGCCGGACTCGGTGGCTCAGCTTGTAATCCCGCGCTTTAGGAGGCCAAGGTGAGTGGATTGCCTGAGCCAGCAGGTTCGAGACCTGCCTGGGCAACTTGGCAAGACCTCATCTCTACAATAAATCAAAAAAATGAGCTGGGACGTGGTAGCACCCCCCTGTAGTTCCAGCTACTCGGAAGGCTGAGGCGGAAAGATTGCCAGAGCCCAGCAGGTCGAGGCTGTGGTGGCCGGGAGCGGCCACTGCACTCATCTGGGCAACAGAGTGACACTCCAACTCAAAAATAAATAAATAAACGTATCTTTGGTCGGGCTCAGTGGCTCATCTTGTAATCCCGCGCTTTGGGAGGACAAGGTGAGTGGATTGCCTGAGCCTGCGGGTTCGAGACCCTCCTGGGCAACTTGGTGAGCCCTCGTCTCTACAATAAATCAAAACCTAGATGGGCGTGGTAGCGTGCGCCTGTAGTTCCGGCTACCTGGAAGGCTGAGGCGGAAGGATCGCCGGAGCCCAGCAGGTCGAGGCTGCGGTGGCTGGGAGCGGCCACTGCACTCCAGTCTGGGCGACGGAGTGAGACTCCAACTCAAAAATAATAATAATAATAATAATAATAATGTATCTTTAAGCATAAAGGGATTTACTCATAATACTGCATCCAAATAAGTATTTAAAAATTAATGTGAGGGCCAGGCGCGGTGGCTCACACCTGTAATCCCAGCACTTTGGGAGGTAGAGGCAAAAGGACTGCCTGAGCCCAGGGATTCAAGACCAGCCTGGGCAACTTGGGAAGACAGAGACTCTACAATAAATCAAAAATTAGCTGGGTGAGGTGGCGCATGCCTGTAGTTCCAGCTACTTGGAAGGTTGAGGCACGAAGATCACCTGAGTCCAGCAGGTCAAGGCTGTGGTGGTCAAAAGTGTGCCACTGCACTCCAGCTTGGGCACAGAGTGAGACTGCTACTCAAAAAACAAAAAACAAAAACATGAGACTGGGTACGGTAGTTCACACCTATAATCCCAACACTTTGAGAAGCTGAAGTGGGAGGATTGCTTGAGGTCACATAGAGACCTCATCTCCACAAAAAATAATTAGCTGGGCGTGGTGGAACATACCTAGAGACCTAGCTACTCAGGAGACTGAGGCAGGATTGCTTGAGCCTAGCCAGGACTTTTGAGGCTGCAGTGAGCTATGATCGCGATACTGCACTCCAACCTGGGTGACAGAGCAAGACCCCATCTTTCTTTTTTTTTTTTTGAGTTGGAGTCTCACTCTGTCGCCCAAACTGGAGTGCGGTGGTACGCTCCAGCCACCGCAGCCTCGACCTGCTGGGCTCCGGAGATCCTGCCGCCTCAGCCTTCCAAGTAGCTGGAACTACAGGCGCGCGCTACCATGCCCGGCTAATTTTTTGATTTATTGTAGAGATGAGGGCTCACCAAGTTGCCCAGGTGGGTCTCAAACCGCGGGCTCAGGCAATCCACTCACCTCAGCCTCCCAAAGCGCAGGATTACAGGCTGAGCCACCGAGCCCAGCTAGGACCCCATCTTTTAAAAAATAAAATAAGACTTTGGTCCCCACCCCTACTTTGGGAAGGTGAATCTCCTCTCTCTAATTTACTTTCTTTTATTTTTTATATATTTATTTTTTTGAGTTGGAGTCTCACTCTGCCACCCAGACTGGAGTACAATGGCAAGCTCCTGGCCACCGCAGTCTCGACCTGCTGGGCTCCGGAGATCCTTCTGCTTCAGTCTTCCAAGTAGCTGGAATTACAGGCATGTGCTACCATGCCCAGTTAATTTTTGATTTATTATAGAGACGTGGTCTTGCCAAATTGCCCAGGTGGGTCTCAAACCCACTCGCGGGCTCAGGCAATCCACTCGCCTCGGCCTCCCAAAGTGCTGGGATTACACATTGTGCCACCGAGTCCAGCCTCTAATTTACTTTCTAAATAAACTACATTTTCCAATCTAAAAAATAAATAAATAACGTGGATAGTCACAAAATAGCTTCATTTTGTCTTGTTGCTTTTCCCCGGAAAGATAGATCAAAGTATCATTTGCTAAGTAGAGGAAAAGATGATAGTGCTTATGTACTCATCTTACTGACTGTTGGAACAAAAGTGGTGATGAAAAATGCAAGTTAAAGTATGTAACTGGCTGGGTGCGCTGGCTCACGCCTATCATTCCAGTACTTTCCGAGGCCAAGGTGAGAGGACTGCCTGAGCCCATGGGTTCAAGACCAGCCCGGGCAAATTGGCGAGACATCATCTCTACAATAAATCAAAAAAATATTAGCCGGGCATGGTAGCACACGACTGTAGTTCCAGCTACTTGGAAGGCTGAGGTGGAAGGATCACCTAAGCCCAGCAGGTTGACACTGGGGTGGCCATGAGCCACTGCACTCCAACCTGGGCGACAGAGTAGGACCCCAACTCGGAAAAAAATAACATAAAAAATAAAGATGCCTGTAATTCCGGCTACTTGGAAGGCTGAGGCGGAAGGATTACCGGAGCCCAGCAGGTCGAGGCTGCGGTGACCGGGAGCGGCCACTGCACTC
>NW_007248771.1:84496-89295 GCF_000164805.1 Carlito syrichta
TGGGTTCGAGACCCGCCCGGGCAACTTGGCGAGACCTCATCTCTACAATAAAATCACAAAATGAGCCGGGCGTGGTAGTGGGCGCCTGTAGTTCCAGCTACCTGGAAGGCTGAGGTGGAAGGATCGCCGGAGCCCAGCAGGTCGAGGCTGCGGTGGCCAGGAACGGCCACTGTACTCCAGTCTGGGCGACTGAGTGAGACTCCAACTCAAAAAATAAATAAATAAAATAAAGTATGTAACTTAAAGTTACAGAGGTAAATGGTAGCTATCAGGGAGCAGAGTATAGATAAACGTGGGAGAAGAGTGCAAGGGGAGATTGTGCAATGGAGTCGAACTCTCATCTGTTGTGTAGGGATTGAATACAAGATGGCTACAAAATCAGCAAGTCACTACACAACAATGTAGCCATTTAACACACAATCTACCGGAACTAAGGACAAAGTAAATCTTAAAAAATAGTTGCTAGCCGGGCTCGGTAGCTCAGTCTGAGTGACAGAGTGAGACTACAACTCAAAAAAAAAAAAATAGTTGCTAGCCTGGCTCGGTGGCTCAGCCTCTAATCCCAGCGCTTTGGGAGGCTGAGGTGAGTGGATTGCCTGAGCCCGCGGGTTCAAGACCCGCCTGGGCAACTTGGCGAGACCTCATCTCTTCAATAAATCAAAAAATTAGCCAGGCGTGGTAGCGCGCACCTGTAGTTCCAGCTACTTGGAAGGCTGAGGCGGAAGGATCGCGGGAGCCAGCAGGTAGAGGCTGCGGTTGCTGGGAGCGGCCATTGCACTCCAGTCTGGGCGACAGAGTGAGACTCCAACACACACACACACACAAATAGTTGCTTCTGCTTATCAGGAATCAATATAGGCGACGGAGATGCTGATGGGGAATTACAGCTATAAAATCGTAACCTTTTCCCACGAACATGTAAAATCACCATTGCGTAGTTTTTACTTCTCTGTTCTAGTCTTTCCATCCTGTTTTCCCTTCAGTCTAGTCTTTCCCATTTTACATTTTGTGGATAATTTGTAATGCTCCTCTTGTAGCACGCGTGTTTGTTTCCAATAATTCTTCACCACTTCTTACCATTCACCACTCCTTTCTCTTTTTTCTTCCTCGCCTTCCCCTCTCTCATTTTTACTCACCCAACCTATCTTCTCCTTTGCTCCTTTCTTTAATTCAAAAATCATCCCAGCCGGCTCGGTGGCTCAGCCTGTAATCCCGCGCTTTGGGAGGCAGAGGTGAGTGGATTGCCTGAGCCCGCAGGTTCGAGACCCGCCCGGGCAGCTTGGCGAGACCTCATCGCTACGAGCACTTTGAAGAAAGAATTATTATTTGCCTTTTTCTACAATGAATTAATCAATATGAAAACCTGAGCCTTTCTCCTTATTTAAACTCCCAGATGAGATCACTGGGAAACTTGCAACAACACAGAATTATTCTATTTGGGTGGGGCATGGTGGCTCATCCTCTAATTCCTGCCTGAGCCCAGGGGTTCGAGACCTGGGAAACTTGGTGAGACCTCATCTCTACAATAAATCAAAAAATAAAGGTCGAGGCTGCGGTGGCCGGGAGCGGCTACTGCACTCCATTCTGGGTGGCAGAGTGAGACTCCAACTTAAAAAAAAAAAAAAAAAAGCTGGATGTGGTAGCACGCGCCTGTAGTTCCAGGTATTTGGAAGGCTGAGGTGGAAGAATCACCTAAGCCCAGCAGATTGAGGCTGCAGTGGCTGTGAGCATGACACTTCACGCCAGCCTGGGCAACAGAGTGAGACTCCAACTCAAAAAAAAAAAAAGAATTGTTCTACTTGAATATAAGTTGCGATAAGAAAGAATTTAGAGGCTAATCCAGCCATACAAACCTCCTTCTATCAGACCTCCACAGTCTAGGACACTTTTCCGTCCTAATCACTACAGGGCTAGGTGAGGGACCACCAGAGAACCACTCTGTAGCCCAGGAGCCGCAGACACGGCACTCACCGAGTGTGCACTGCCTGCACCCTCACATCCTTGCCGACAAAACCGCAAGAAAGGCCACTGCAGACCCCTCTCCAACCGTTCCTGGTCCTGACCCCTCGCTCTGGCACTTCCCAATGTGATCCTGAGTAGCGCACCCTCCTCCCACGTCCTAGTATCATAAAAACGTCCTCCTTCCTGTCTATCAAGTGCATGTCCTGGTGTCTCCCTACACCTGCCCAACACAGGCCCAGGTACACTTCTAGGACAACTGGCATGGTAGACAGGGTCGGGGACACCAGACAGAGATGATGAGTCCACAGATGGCTCTGGGCTTGGTGTCCTGCTCTGCAGACTGCAGCCAGCACTGAGAGGGACTCTTAGGGTAAGTGGCTTGCTGCTTGATGGCTCCTGCCTGTGTTATCTGTCAGGCTTTGTCAGGACTTTCCTAAAAGTGGGAACCTGAAAGAGCAGAATCCTCCTCAGCTGCCCTGTAAATTGCGCAAAAAGCACCAAGCTATATAGATTACTGTATAGACCGCCATGACCAGTGTCAAGCGACAGAGGGAGATGGCAGGACTACCGGCACATGATGGCCCCGCCAAACCCCTGCACTGGGAGACCTGCCCACACTCCAGTGTGACCTCTAGTGACCTGAGGACCGTCCCTGGGATGACCCCAGCCCTCTTAAATTTCTGTAGGAGAAAGCTCAGCGCTGCCAGCAAAGCTTCTATTTGTCCTAACCAGCACACATTAATGACAGCACACTGACCCCTCCTCCAGCATCCACTTGGAAGGGCTCACAATTGAAACTACGCAGTTTTGCAGCTCAAAACCATCTCTCTCAAGCGCCTGAGAGCCATTCTCTCGAAATACAATCATCAAGACGGATAAGGCTGTCTGGGAGGACAGAACCCTAACTTAGATCACTGCCTACTGGCAAGGGCAGTCGTCCTAATCACATTTATATTGACCAATGCTCTGTACTGTTTTTGGGGGGGAGGTTTTGTTTGTTTGTTTTTTGGCACATAGAAGCTATGTAATCCAGCAGCATTATTCAATACATATACCTAAATCACAACCAACATGTTCCCAAGTGTACGTATGTTGTTTCCTGCATAAAACCCTGAAAACTCAAGTGTTAAGAAGCACATTTAGAGCAATATCCTTAGAATTAAAATTAATTTTAGAACAACACAAAAGGGTCAAAATTATATTACTGTGCTTAACAATGGTAAAATCGTATGTTTGTCAGATTCATTTTGGCATTGACTAAAATAGTATCTATTAGTATTTTCATCAGAATCTAAATTTTCAGATACATGGTCACTAATGATAGGAAAAGCTCCGTAAGCCTTGTTTCCCTGCAGTTCTGAGTGGGTGCAAACATTCTTTCATGTCCTAAGAAATATGGTAAACCTGTCCTTCAGTGCCATGTACTGCACTTAGTGCTGAAGGCTCATCTGATTCTTCCTCCAAGACTGTTAATGATGATAATTTATTTGTAGTAGTAATTAAATTCATTCAATGGCCTGAAAAACACTGCTTCCTTCCCTGCAAAACTGTTATCAATTCAAAGTGATTCAGGCTGGGCAATGCTTCCTTCCCTGCAAAACTGTGATCGATTCAAAATGCGCAGACTGGGTGGCACAGTGGCTCATGCCTGTAATCCCAGCACTTTGGGAAGCTGGTTTGGGAGCATTACTTGAGCCCAGGAGTTCAAGGCCAGCCTAGACAATATAGCGAGACCCTGTCTCTAGGAAATATTTTTTTTTTTGATTTGGAGTCTCACTGTGTTGCCCAGGCTGGCGTGCAGGGGCACACTCACAGCCACTGCAGCCTTGACCTGCTAGGCTCAGGCAATCCTTCCATCTCCAAGTAGCTGGAACTACAGGCGTGCACCACCATGGCCGGCTAATTTTTTTTTTTGTAGAGACGAGGTCTTACCAAGTTGCCTAGGCTGGTCTCGAACCCCTGGACTCAGGCAATTCTCTCGCCTCAACTTCCTAAAGTGTTAGGATTACAGGCTTGAGCCACCACGCCTGGCTACAAAATAATTTTTTAAAAATTAGCCAGGCATGTTGACACGTGCCTGTAGTCCTTGCTAATTGGGAGGCTGAGGCGGGAGGATTGCTTGAGCCCAGGAGGTCAAGGCTGCAGTGAGCTATGATCGTGCCACTATACTCTAGCCTGGATGACAGTGTGAGATCCTATCTCCCAAAAAAGAAAAACAAAAAAGTACTTGTGCTGTCTGTGTGTCCAACATTCATTCAACAACTACAGGACTACATTTAAGCATAACATAACTGTCCTTCCCGTTTGCAGTGTTCTCTCTATTAGCAAAAAAAGGTAAATATTCTTTTTATAAGTATCATCTTTGAACTTGTTCTGTACCTCTTATGACTCAGTGTCCCGGCTCTACAGCTGAATCAAATCCAAATTCTATTCCAATGATCTCAGATAAGCTCCAGCTAGAGCTGGTATCTGCTGACCCCCTTGTCAAGCCCTCCAAGCAGCTATGCCTTGTCACTCAGCGAAAGCCAAAAACATGAATGTGGGGTTCCCCACTGAATGAATTCAATCAAGTGGATATGCCTGGATTGAGCAGCACTGTGTTGGCAGGAGCAGCTGCCAGCACTGCACTCAACATCGAATACCCAACACGCTCTTGGTCTTCTAAAGGTACCTTTACGGCTGTTGAGTCCCAATGCAATCGGGAACGGAATATCTTCTGAATACTCTTTTTTTGTTTTGTTTTGGTTTGAGTTGGAGTCTCACTCTGTCGCCCAGACTGGAGTGAAGTGGCCGCTCCCGGCCACCGCAGCCTCGACCTGCTGGGCTCCGGTGATCCT
>NW_007248771.1:89336-95322 GCF_000164805.1 Carlito syrichta
CACCTCAGCCTCCCAAAGGCGCGGGATTACAGGCTGAGCCACCGAGCCCGGCTCTGAATAGTCTTGTATGCAAGAGGTTCCAGAGGAAATCTGTCATCAACATTGTGTAAAACCATATAAAGCGCACTGTTTCACGTGTTCTTCTGAGATACCAATGCCAGAATCAAACCCACAGCTTCCCAAACCTGCAAAATGTATTTGTAGTTCACGTTGCACAGGAATCATATGCCTTCCTTTTATTACTGTGCTAAAGACAGAAGCGCTGAAGCCACCACCACTACAAAGCAAAAGCAGATTCTGAAAACCGAAGCTTTTCACAGCTGTTACTAATGAGCGCTTACCGTTCACTATAAAGGATATCATGAAGGATGCAGTGAACATGTAGGCAAGGCATACGGGCCACAGCGAGGCTTGCATAGCCTCAGGGGACCACCCAAGCCTCTAGGAATCAGCTACGGGAGCTTCCATGAGCTTCCTTACTGCTAACTCCCTGGAGGCTCTCTATTCCCTTCTTTCCCCTTCTTTCTTTCCTTCTTTTTTTTTTTTAAGCCGGGGTCTCTGTAGCCCAGGCTAGAATACAAGATCACAGCTCACTGAAGCCTCAACCTCCTGGCCTCAGACGACCCTCTCACCTCAACCTCCTGAGTAGCTGGAATCTACAGGTGTGAACCACCATGCCCAGCTAATTTTATTTTGAACAGAGAAGAGATCTCGCTATGTTGCCCAGGCTGGTCTCAAACTCCTCTGCTCAAGTAATCCTCATCTCAGCTCTTTCCCTATCATCAGCAGTTGCTAAATAGAACTGTCCTCATCACAGTCACAAATGTTTCACTGTGTGGGTCACGGTTACCTGGTACTGACTACGTGGATGGGACCCAGTAAGGAC
This sequence comes from Carlito syrichta, assembly GCF_000164805.1. Lineage (NCBI taxonomy): Eukaryota > Metazoa > Chordata > Mammalia > Primates > Tarsiidae > Carlito > Carlito syrichta. The sequence continues at coordinate 90,223 of NW_007248771.1, forward strand.
TCTTTCAGCGCACATATCTTCCATCTCTGGGTTGTTGGGGAGTGCACCGTGAATCCGACTCCACCCAGCGAGCTGATTTTGGCCTCTCACAACTTGCACACACTCTCTGAGCTGGGCTGGAGTCCAGCTTCCCTCGAAAGGTCCCTCTGGCTGAAAGTTCTTCCTCCTATTGAGTGGCGCTCATTCCCAGCCCCTGAACTGGAAAGCCTTTTGTATTGGTTCCTAGGAGCCTCAGTTCTCTCTATTTGTGGTTGCTTCTCTAGTGTTCCAGGACTGAGAGCCCTCCTCCAATCCCTGATGACTCTATGTACATGTCATCACTGTGGTCCTGATGCTGTCCCAGTCTAGGTGACAGGGTGAGACTCCAATTCAAAAAAAAAAATCAAGAGTTAGCTGGGCGTGGTAGCACGCGCCTGTAGTTCCGGCTACTTGGAAGGCTGAAGTGGAAGGATTGCGGAAGCCCAGCAGGTTAACGCTGGGGTGGAGTGAGACTCCAACTCGGGAAAAAAACAATCTCAGATGCACACCGGTCTGCTTATTATGAAGAAGCCAAAAGATGGCCAAAGAAGTCATACCTCCCTCTAACTGTTGGGGCTTTAAACCATCCTTCAGAAACATGTTTCAGCTGGGCTCGGTGGCTCAGCCTGTAATCCCGCGCCTTGGGAGGCTGAGGTGAGTGGACTGCCTGAGCCCACGGGTCCGAGACCTGCCTGGACAACTTGGTGAGACCGCATCTCTACAATAAATCAAAAAATTAGCCGGGTGTGGTAACACTCGCCTGTAGTTCCAGCTACTCAGAAGGCTGAGTGGAAGGATCGCCAGAGCCCAGCAGGTCGAGGCTGCGGTGGCCGGGAGCAGCTACTGCACTCCAGTCTGGGTTACAGAGTGAGACTCCAACTCAAAAAAAAAAAAAGAAAAGAAAAAAGAAACATGTTTCTAGCCCTGTAAACCGCACAGCAACTCTATCCCTCCCTGCTCCCTTCTGCATCCTTCCCTCCCAGAAGGTCCTCCAACTCCGATTCTTTAGCCCCTCAACTACCCCCAAGGTTAGATTCATAGCCCATCTCCTGTGGAGGAAGCCAGGCACAGCAGGTGCTGCTTGCAGCTAGATAGACAGAGGAACACCATGCAAACCTTGTTCTCCGTACATGCTATAACCCTCAAAAAGAAAGGAAACAAAAAATATGATGAACAATTTAGATTTGTGCTTGGGGTCACCCTGACCGAGATCAGCTTAACCACCACTGGCTGTACCTGGAGAGCTTCCCTTTGGTCTGAAAATGCCAAATGAACCACCAGTTCTGAGGAACTTCTGTCTCAGGTGGTCCGTGACTCCCTTCAAAGGTTGGGGGAAATAAGAGAAAAACTACTGGGAGGCATCCCTCCTATCTGTCCCACAGCTGAGCAGTCCACATACTCAAAATAGTGAGTGACAGAGTCACAAAACCGTGGTTATCTATTGTTATTGACTGAGAGGACACAGAAAAAGCACCTGCGGTTGGAACTGGTCTCACAAACAGATTCTGCTCTTACCACAAGCTGTGCAGTCTCAGACTGAATGACAAAAGATGATGTTAACTGGAAAAATGCAGACATGTAGGGCTGCAGACATCAGCCCAATGTTATAAAGACAGTATTTCCAGAAACTGGAAACTACACAACACAGGTTCATGGCAACGTGATCAATGCAATGAAAACAATTAGAAAAACCCCAAGGCTAGGCTCAGTGGCTCAGCCTGTAATCCCAGCACTTTGGGAGGCTGAGGTGAGTGGATTGCCTGAGCCTGTGTGTTCGAGACCAGCCTGGGCAATTTGGCAAGACCTCGTCTCTACTATAAATTTTAAAATGAGCCGGGCATGGTAGCGCGCACCTGTAGTTCCGGCTACTTGGAAGGCTGAGGTGGAAGGATCTCCGGAGCCCAGCAGGTCGACACTGGGGTGGTCGCGAGTGTGCCACTGCACTCCAGCCTGGGCAATGGAGTGAGTTACCAACTCAAAAAAAACCACAAAAACCCCAAAATGTTAATCCATGGGGCAAGCTCCAATATCCAGAGGCTTGTCAATATCCTAAGAAAAAGAACACTGGGTTGGGAATTGCCTGGCCCTCAAGAAAAAGGGAGAGCCTTGAGGACACTTCTCATCAGAAATCACTGACTTCCTCCAGAAGGTAAACGTCCAGTACCCTCAATTGTTACCAAATGCGAGGGGGAAGTAGCCCTACAAGGTGAAGGGCATGACTGTGCTTCTTACTGATGCTGATATGGGGCAACAGTCTACCCTCAACTCCACCTCAGTTCCTGCCTCTCCCTCAGAGTCACAGACTTTCCTCTGGTGAGTTTGGCGATTTGCCCCATGAACTGCCTTTCCTAACCTCTCAGCTTTTCCTCAGGACCTCCAAAGCTCAGCACATCCTCCTTCTCAGTCCTCTCACCCTGTGAATCTGTTAGGGAGGGCTCCTCTCAGGAGTGGGGCATCAACATTTGGTTGGTTGCCCTGTACCTTCATTTCCCTCCGTTTGTATCTTTTTGCTTGACGACTTTTCCTTTCCTGTTGCCTTTCTTTCCACTTTGTGGATCAGGCTTTGTGCCAAAGGCCTTGAAATCTTCTCCTGGGCTCTTCCCTCACAGACCTTTCCTGGGCATTGTGGTGGTCAGGAGGATGTCTGAGGGGTACCTACCCCCAGGGGACTCCTCCCTCTCTTGTCTAGTCCCTGACCTGAGCACCAGCAAGCCAATTTCCATAAACTCCTCTTCCCCTCCCTCAACCCAGCACTCACTTGACTAAGGACTTAAGTCAATTGTTAGACAAAATTCCTCTTCCCTGGGGTGGCCGTCAGCGTGCCACTGCACTCCAGCCTGGGCAACAGAATGACACCCCAACTCAAAAAAAAAAATTCCTCTTGGTGAGCAATAAACTCCATGGCTACCGGCCACAAATGAGTCATAGAGTCCTTAAGGTGGAAAGACATCCTCCCATGCCCCTCCCCAGGTTCCCAATATCATCTAAAGCCAGAGGACGAATAAGGGCTTCTTTCAGTACTCCAAGATTCATCAGACAAAAACCTTCTGGTCCCCACTTGTAGCCTATGCGGCTCCCACAACGGCTGTCCCAAAGCCAAACAGAAAAGGACATCGACTAGTCCAAGATCTGAGCTCTATCCACTCAATCGTCAAACCCAGACTGCCCTAATGCCCAACCTCACACAAGCCCCTGTAATCCCTTCCCACCACAGGATCTCACCTGTTACCCGTCTGTGAGCAGCTATTCCAAGTGTCCTCCTGTATAAAGAGTTCAGTGGGCTGGACTTGGTGGCTCAGCCTATAATCCCAGCACTTTGGGAGGCCAAGGCAAGTGGATTGCCTGAGCCCGCGGGTTTGAGACCCACCTGGGCAACTTAACGAGACCTCATCTCTACAATAAATCAAAAATTAGTCAGGCATGGTAGCACATGCCTGTGTTTCCAGCTACTTGGAAGGCTGAGGCGGAAGGATCGCAGGAGCCCAGCAGGTCGAGGCTACGGTGGCCGGCAGTGTGCCACCGCACTCCAGTCTGGGCAATGGCGTGAGACTCCAACTCAAAAAAAAAAAAAAAAAAAGAGTTCAGTGTGTGCCTGTCTCCCGGGAAGATCAACAACAGACCCAAGGCCCTCACTTACTTCTTGTACAAAGATGAAAGGGACCAAAAACTCCCAGGCAACTTCCCTGCTACGCCAGGGTATTGGGCAGTTCTGATGGCACTTTCTCAACACTGAATGTCTGCGAAGGCTTCTGCAAAAAAGAGCCACAGGAAGGTTACACAAAGTTCCCCCGAGCCCTCTATGTGCCACGACTGGTTCAGAACATTTCTGCACGAGAGAAACTATCTCCATGGATTATCTCCTGTTCATCGGTTTCCTCCTAGAAACAAAAAGACGACGGAGGTCCGAGGACTTGCAGAACTGCTGGATTTCTCCAGGACTGCCTCACCAGTATTCCCATCCACTTGTCTCCTGAAATGTCCTGAGCTCTGTTTTCCTGTTTTCCATCTGGTTGGTTGGGCAGGTGTCTCCTCCCCTCCCTCACCATGCCATGGTTGTTCCTCCCAAAACCTCCGATTTGGTGAAAAAGGACGTTCCCCAATAGAGTAGGCTAGGTCTGTGGTCAAGGCTCTACAGCAGTTGCACATCCTGCTGGAACCTTCAGGCAGCTTCCCAAGGATGCTCAATTGTCATCCACACCCTTGAACTTCCTGGTCACTCCCTGCCTTACCTGGATCACAGGCCTGAGCCCATCAGCCAGCAGTCTGGCTTCCAGAAGGATCTCAGCACTCTGAAACCCACGAGTCCCCAGCACCCTCAGGCACCCTCCTTACCACCACAATGCCCCAGAAGAAGGGGTGGTGAGGGAAGAGCCTAGAAGATTGGCAAGGCGTTCGGCAAAGCCTGATCCACAAAGTGGAAAGAAAGCCAAGAAAAGCAGCAGGAAAGGAAAAGTCTTCAAACAAAAAGATGCAAACAGAGGGAAATGAGGGTACAGGGCAACCAAGCTAAAGCAGCCAACCAAGAAACTAAAGAAGGGTGGTGACCTGCAGAGGGCAGAGAGAGCTTAGCCCCGGCTGGGCAGGAGACAAGAAGTCAGGCCTGATTACCATCACAACCCCATCCTATGGCCCCCTCTCCCCACTTACACAGCCGGAGGAACGTACATATCAATGACTGTATTTTGGAAACACACAAGTAGCTCTGGAAATATTTTAAGATGGAAGAAATCCCATTTTTAAGTGTAAATGCCTTTCTTTAAAGAGGCAAAATCAGGCTGGCAGGGTGGCTCACACCTGTGAGGCAGAGGAGAGAAGATTGCCTGAGCTCAGGAGTTCGAGACGAGCCTGAGCAATCATGGCAAGACCTCATCTCTACATAAATCAAAAAATCAGCCGGAGCCGGGCTCTGTAGCTCAGCCTGTAATCCTGCGCTTTGGGAGGCTGAGGTGAGTGGATTGCCTGAGCCCGCAAATTCGATACCCGCCTGGGCAACTTGGCGAGACCTCATCTCTACAATAAATCAAAAATCAAGCCAGGCTCGGTGGCTCAGCCTGTAATCCCACACCTTTGGGAGGCTGAGGT
>NW_007248771.1:95497-110682 GCF_000164805.1 Carlito syrichta
CACTGCACTCCAGTCTGGGCGACAGAGTGAGACTCCAATTCAAAAAAAAAAAAAAAAAGAGGCCAAATCATAAGCTGTTTATTTTTTGGTACAACCAGAAGACAGTGGGATACTAATGAGAGGATTTGGCTGCTCAACTGTCAGTTTAGCGAACCCTGGGGAGGGGTTCTATCCTACAATACAAAGCTGCAGGGAAGTCTCTAACTTCATGCTGCTGACATCCCCTGGACTATAAGCTGGGCCCTCTCGGTCACCTCAACGGTTCCCAGTTCTAACTTGCAGCCTCCTCTCAGCTCAAGGTGGACCATCCAGTACCTACGTTATACAACTGCAGCCCGGTGGCCACCTCCCTGTGTGAGAGTGACGCGCCACCTGCCAGACTCCCCACCAGCCCCACACCCTACATGGACACACAGGTAAGCCACAGCGACCCACTCGGTCCCATTCTCCAGCCCACATGCTCTAGACCCGCTGATAAGAACTCCTCATAGGAAACCTGTTGGGGTAAGATCCAGGGCCCCAGTAAAGGGTCCCTGGCTCTCTCCCTCCTGCCCCCACTCACTGGTTAGCATGTGTGTCCAATGGCTTGGAAGAAAGCTGCCCCCCGCTCTCTGGATCTGTGATAAATACAGTGCTTCTGTGATACACATGTGTGTTAAGCTACCGCCTCTGTCTCACCTGACCCACACACCTGGACCCAACTCCTCTCCCAGCAGGGCTCTCCTGGAGCAGAATCTTGGCAGGAGTACACTGAATACAGGTCAGACCAAGAAACACAAGGCGTCTGCCACTATAAACCAGCTTCTTGTGGGTGGGAGACCTGGTCACAGGTTGATACTTGGGCATTCGGCCAGGATGAAGAAGTATCCTTGAAGGCGCACTGTGAACATCAAAACAACATTCCCTGGGGCTCTTCTGGGCGGGGCTGGATTTTGCAGCCTCTCTCTCTCTCTCTCTCTTCTCTCTATCTCTATCTCTCATTCTTGCTCTCATCCTCTCTCTCTGCCAAATCTGAGAAGGGTGTGTGGTCATGACCATGAGGGCACAGCGAGTGTCTTCTGCCTGCCTTCCTGCCACGCTGACGTGCTGACTGACTCTCTATGTGGCCCACAGCACGGGAGCACTGCCTGTGGGTCTGTGGCCTGCTTCGGCGGCTACATGCACCTCTGCTCCACTCTAAAGTGTTGCTGCTGCCTAAGTCCTCCCAAGGAGAGCAGAGTGACCTGACACCCCTGGTCCAACAAGAAGGACTCACAGAGGCTCCTACCTGTGTGTGACAGTGAGTGACAGAGGGCCTCACAGCCTGTGCCAAGGAGCACCACCGAGCACTGGTGCCTCTGCCCCAGGGAGGCCAAGGGCTGAGAGGACAAAGACATTCATCCTCCTAGCAAGGGATGTGGAGACCTCCCCTGCAACCCAAGTGGTTGGGTCGTACCTGCCTGTATGTCCTAACTCCATCGAAGTGATCGTCTCGCAACAAGAGACTGACAGTACCGCCGGGAATGTGACCAAGGCCTGGTGTCTCCACGCTGGTACCTTCCCGGGCCTCCTCCCTTTTTCTTGGGGCTATTCAATGCCACCAGGAGCCTGTCTGGTCAGCATCCAAACACAGAGATCACAGAGATGAATCACCTAGAAATGCAAGCCATTCCAGAGATTTCACTTTAAAAGAAGGAGGGCGGGGCCGGGGCTAATTATCTTGCAAACAAGGCCAAGGCTGGGAGAGGCTGCTGCTTAGAGACCTGGGTCCCCTCCTCTTCCCCTTTTCTTCTTTGTTTTTTTTTGGTTTGTTTTTTGTTGAGTCGGAGTCTTACTCCCTTGCCCAGGCTGAAGTGCAGGCACGCTCACAGCCACTGCAGCATTGACCTGCTGGGCTCAGGTGATCCTTCTGCCCCAACCTTCCAAGCAGTTGGAACTAGAAGCATGACCAACTAATTTTTTTATTTATGTAGAGACAAGGTCTCGCCATGTTGCCCAGGCTGATCGTGAACCCCTGGACTCAAACAATCCTCTTGCCTCTGCCTTCCAAAGTACTGGAATTACAGGTGTGAGCCACCGTGCCCGGTTCCCTTTTCCTCTTACTGACTGGAAACAGAAACCAAGAACCCGGGCTTCAGGCAGCTCAAAAACCTTTAAAAAAAATTTTTTTTTTAAAGGAAAAGAGATTGTCAGTCAGGTAACCTTGAGACCAACTTAGAAAGAACTTTAATTTACAGAAACATACTAAATGGCTATTTGGAGTCGCAGTTGTGCAATTAATATGTCATGAACATTTCAGTCGCCCAGAATGAAGTGCAGTGACACGCTCACGGCCACCGCAGCCTCGACCTGCTGGGCTCCAGCGATCCTTCCACCTCAGCCTTCCAAGTAACTGGAACTACAGGTATGCGCTACCATGCTCGGCTAAATTTTTTTATTTATTATACAGACGAGGTCTCACCAAGTTGCCCAGGCAAGTCTCCAACCCGCGGGTTCAGGCAATCCACTCACCTCGGCCTCCCAAAGTGCAGAATTACAGGCATGAACATTTTCAATTACTTCTATTGCCATGTTGGTTTTCAGCAGGATTATTTCCTAAAGAAAATCATGCCTCACTGGGCACAGTGGTGTAGTAGTAGTCCTAGCTACTCAGAAGACTGAGGCGGGAGGATCCCTTGAGCCCAGGAGATTGAGATGGCATTGAACTGTGATTGCACCACTGCACTCCAGCCTGGGCGACAGAGCGAGACCCTGTCTCTAAAATCAAATATTAAAAAAAAAGAAGAAGAAAACTACTCCTTGATATTGCCTGTTTCCAGAAGAATTATGTGCACTCTGTAATATCTTTGACTATGGTCTCACAGTCTTCCTAATAACTTTTTGTTTTGTTTTGTTTGTTTTTGTTTTTGTTTTTGCCTTTTTTTTTTTTGAGTTGGAGTCTCACTCTGTCACCCAGACTGGAGGGCAGTGGCTGCTCCCGGTCACCGCAGCCTCGAACCCGCTGGGCTCCAGCTATCCTTCCGCCTCAGCCTTCCAAGTAGCTGGAACTACAGGCGCGCGCTACCATGCCCGGCTAATTTTTTGATTTATTGTAGAGATGAGGTCTCGCCAAGTTGCCCAGGCGGGTCTCAAACGCGCGGGCTCAGGCAATTCACTCACCTCGGCCTCCCAAGGCATGGGATTACAGGCTAAGCCACAGAGCCGGCCCTGTTTTGTTTTTTGAGTTGGTGTCTCACTCTGTCGCCCAGGTTGGAGTGCAGTGGTACACTCATGGCCACCACAGGCTCAACCTGCTGGGCTCCGGCGATCCTTCTGCCTCAGCCTTCCAAGTAGCTGGAACTATAGGTGTGTGCTACCACACCCGGCTAATTTTTGATTCATTGTAGAGATGAGGTCTCGTCAAGTTGTCCATGCGGGTCTCGAACCCGGGGGCTCAGGCAATCCGCTCACCTCAGCCTCCCAAAGTGCTGGGATTACAGACTTGAGCCACTGAGCCTGGACAATTTTCCTAATAACTTTGTTAATTTGCTGTAGGAAACTGAAAATGTGAGCATATAATGCATATAGTATTGAATTATGAATTAAGTTTCCTTGATATTCTCTTAAGAAAAATCTGCCTTCATCTTTTAAGCTGGCAAATCACTGGAATAACTGTTTAGAAAAACCTCACAGCCAGGCTCGGTGGCTCAGCCTGTAATCCCAGCACTTTGGGAGGCTGAGGTGAGCGGATTGCCTGAGCCCGCGGGTTCGAGACTCGCATGGACAACTTGCGAGACCTCATCTCTACAATAAATCAAAAAATTAGCCAGGCGTGGTAGCGCGCACCTGTAGTTCCAGCTACTTGGAAAGCCTGAGGCGGAAGGATCACTGGAGCCCAGCAGGTCGAGGCTGTGGTGGCCGGGAGCAGCCACTGCACTCCAGTTTGGGCAACAGAGTGAGACTCCAACTAAAAAAAAAAAAAAAAAATCAGCCGGGCGTGGTAGCGCATGCCTGTAATTCCGGCTTCTCGGAAGGCTGAGGAGGAAGGATCACCGGAGCCCAGCAGGAGAGGCTGCGGTGGCCGGGAGCGGCCACTGCACTCCAGTCTGGGTGACCGAGTGAGATTCCGACTCAAAAAAAAAAAAAAAAAAAACAAAGAAATAAAAATGGAACCAAAAATAACAAGGGCAAGTGAGGAAATGGAGGAGTTGGAATGCTGTGCTCTGTTAGTGGGAATGTAAGAGGTACAGCCCTTAAGGAAAACAGCTGGAGGGTCCTAAAAACAATAAGGCAGTCACAAAAGGCCTACTATGAAGGATTTACACTAGTCAAAATCTCTGGGCAAGGTGGTGCATGGCTGTAGCCCCAGCTACTCAGGGGGCTGTGGTGGGAGGATTGCTTGAGCCCAGGAGTTGGAGACTGCAGTAAGCTGTGATGGAGCCACTGCAGCCTGGCTGACAGAGTGACACCTTGTCTCTAAAAAAAAAGAAAGAAATAAACGAATAAATGAATAGATGAATGAAGGAAGAATGATAGAAACAGTTGAAAGAGGTTCCCGTGGGCCAGGAACGTGGAAGGGGTAATCAGTACTTAAGGCTACAAAGTCTCAGATGTGCAAGAAGAAAAAGTTCCAGGACCTTGAACAACACTGGGAAAACACTTAACATCACAGAGTTTATCCAGGCGTGGTGGCTCAGCCTGTAATCCCAACACTTTGGGAGACTGAGGCAAGATGACTGCCTGGGGGACGGGGGTTGCTTCGAGACCAGAACGGGCAACTTGGTGAGACCTCATCTCTACAATACATCAAAAATTAGCCGAGCATGGTAGTGTGCGCCTGTAGTTCCAGCTACTTGGAAGGCTGAGGCGGAAGGATCGTCGGAGCCCAGCAGGTCGAGGCTGCGGTGGCCGGGAGCTGCCACTGCACTCCAGTCTGGGCGACAGAATGAGACTCCAACTCAAAAAAAACCCAAAAACTTCCTGGGGGAGGGGGAGGGACAGAGAGCAAGGGGCAAAGAGTTCCTATGGTCATCACAGGCTCCAAGCCAGGGATCACTCCCCTGGAGAAGCGGAAACTTGCTGACAGAGCACTGGATCCTGAAAGTAACCATTTACTCAGAGACACTCAGACTCTGCAAGACCAGTTTTTACACAACTGGGGGCCCACCCTCCGCAAACACCACGCTAACCCTCTAATCCCAAGTGTGCACCACTTGCACTCTCGCATCCTTCCTGACAAAATCACAAGAAAGTCTGCCACAGGCCCCTTTCCCACCGCCCCTCGGCCCCTTGCTCTGAAACTTCCCCGTGTGGTCCCCGAGTGGTGCACCCTCCTGCCGCATCCAGGGGACGTGAGTATCATAAAAATGTCCTTGGCCAGACTCAGCAGTTCAACCTGTAATTCCAGCACTTTCAGAGGCCAAGGCAAGTGGATTGCCTGAGCCCATGGGTTTGAGATCCGCCCGAGCAACTTGGCGAGACCTCGTTTCTGCAATAAATCAAAAATTAGCTGGACTTGGTAGCATACGCCTGTAGTTCCAGCTACTTGCAAGGTTGAGGTGGAAGGATCGTGGGACCACAGCAGGTCGACGCTGGATTGGCCGTGAGTGTGCCACTGCACTCCAGCCTACGTGACTGAGACTCCACTCAAAAAAAAAAAAAGTTCCTTGCTGGGTGCCATGGCTCAAGCCTGTAATCCCAGCACTTTGGGAGGCAGAGGCAAGAGGATTGCCTGAGTCTAGAAGTCCGAGACCAGCCTGGGTAACATGGTGAGACCTCGTCTTTACAATAAATCGAAAAATTAGCCAGGTGTGGTAGCACACGCCTGTAGTTCCAGCTGCTTCGAAGGCTGAGGTAGAAGGATCGCCTTAGCCCAGTAAGTTGAGGTTGTGGTGGTTGTGAGCATGCCAAAGCACTCCAGTCTAGGCGACAGAGTCAGACTCCAACTAAAAGGAAAAAAAAATGTCCTCCTTCCTGGCAATCATATGCGTGTCCTGGTGTCTCCCTACACCTGCCCAACACAAGCCCAGTACACTTCTAGAACAACTGGCGTGGTGGGCAGCATGTTGGGGACACCAGATGGAGACAAGTCCCTAGATAGCTCTAGGTTTTGTGTCCTGACCAGCAGACAGCCGCCACCCCCCATCACCCCTCCCCACTTCCCCGCCCCCCACATCCTATCCCCCTACTTACTACCCCCCACCCCCTCCACCCCTGTGCTGGTTGATAGCTCCTGCCTGTTATGTGCCAGGTTTTGCCACAACTTCCCAACCTAAAAATAGGAACCTGGAAGAGCAGAGTCTCCCCAAGCTGCGTGGAGAGCGTGGAGTGTGTGAGGTGCCCAGTTCCCAGGTAGGAGTGCCACTAGGTCTGCACACAGTGTTGCATACACTGGGTGCCACCATCGGTCTAAGGCAGGAAGATTCCAAGACAAAAAGGTTGAGATGCGGTGTTACCCAAAGAGACTAGAGTGTAAAATACTATGAACAAGTCCAAGATGAGAATACAAGGTGTATAATACCCCAAAGAATGTCAAGATGAACAGACTAGGGCAAAGGTACAGCACACAATTCCTAGATGAAAAGACTGGGGTGTATGGTACCTAAAGAATCCCAATACAAAAGACTGAGACATAGGTACTGCAGAGGAGTCAAACATGGGAAGACTGGGTGTACAGTACCCCCAAAGAATCTCAAGACAAAAAGACTAGGACATATTGTACCACAAAAAAATCCCAAGATGAAAAGACTGGCAATGTACGGTACATTGAAGAATCACCAAACAAAAACACTGAGGTATGGTACCCCAAAGACAATGAAGATGAACAGACTAAGCAGAAGGTACAGCAGACAATTCCTGGACTAAAAGACTGGGGCATATGGTACTATAAAGAATATCAAGATGAGGAGTTAGAGTTAAGCTACTGCAGAGTCCCCGCAAGCAGAGTGGGGCATAAGTGAGACACACAGCAGAAGGCCAATGCGGTGATACGATGACAGAAGAGGTGATGATAGGCGAGGAGCACCACCTACTCCCTTTCCTGCAGATTCCAGCCCTACCCAGAGACAGCTCTGGCGCTCTGGGCACTTTCCCTCACAACCTGCCCTTCCCCTCGCTTTCTGTTACTGAGGTCGCACCTGTGTAATAAACCAGTCATCTAGAAGGTAACCTGTTTTCCTGAGTTCTCTGAGCTGATTTAGCAAATCAATGGATGGGAGAGGTCGCCCTGAGAACCCTGACGTATCCAGGCATCTAGATGCACAGGCCACACCCGGCCTCTGCAGTGGGGGCAGTGTTGACCTAGCTCCTGATTTTGGGGTCTGTGCTGTCTCCAGACAGATAGAACAGGAATTGAGTCAACTTGTAGGACACCAGTTGATGACCATAAAGAACTGGAGGATTGTTGGGTGTTGGAAAAACTCCCCAATCTGGTGGCAAAAGTTAAGTATTGGGAAGACTGTGAGAGTATAAGAAAAAAAAGCTTATCCTATCACATATCCAGTGTTCAGTACATGATCATCTGTTACTATAATGTTTTCTGTCTCCAGTGCCCTCTAATTCCCATCTCCCCTCTATTTCTTGTGTTCCTCTAATTCCTACTTTATTTTATTTTATTTTATTTTATTTTTTTGAGTGGCCCAAACTGGAGTGCAGTGGCCGCTCCCGGCCACCGCAGCCTCGACCTGCTGGGCTCTGCCAATCCTTCCGCCTCAGCCTTCCAAGTAGCTGGAACTACAGGCACATGCTATCACACCTGGTTAATTTTTTGATTTATTGTAGAGATAAGGTCTCGCCAAGTTGCCCAGGCGGGTCTTGAACCCGCGGGCTCAGGCAATCCTACTTCCTACTTTATTACTTGTAGGTACTGTTTTTTTTTTTTTTCCTCAGCCTAACATAGTTACCAAATCAAACACACTGGTCACAAGTGTCATATAAATTTGTGAGTAAATAAATTTCCATTTCTTTTTTTTGTTTTTGTTTTTTTTTGAATTGGAGTCTCACTCTGTCACTCAGACTGGAGTGCAGTAGCACATTCCCAGCCACCGCAGCATCGACCTGCTGGACTCCAGCGATCCTTCCGCCTCAGCCTTCCAAGTAGCTGGAACTACAGGTGCACGCTACCATGCCCGGCTATAAATTTCCGTTTCTTCATCTGTGATCTGGGGAGAAAACCCACGAGTAAACCATTCTAGGTTTGCTGTATGAATGACATGTATGTAAGTGCCTAGCACAGTGCCTGGCTCATAGTAAGAGCTCAATAAACGTGCAATACAGTTGTTGGGACCTTACTTGATCCTTTTATTAGGGTGTACTATGAAATAATTCACATGACTGATGTGACTGGGCTTCTAATAATGTGCTGATCAATGGCTCTAATCAGAAAACTCATTTGACGATATTATTGTGATTAGTTTTGATGACATCTTGGATTTAGCAGAAAATGTCAGCTGAAAGATAACTGTAAGCAGCAAGATCATGGCTTCCTGCTGTTACAGTGAAGCTACATGTGCTTATCTCTTCCCTGACAAGCAAGCAGGACATTCTGTCCGGTGATCGTGTTCTGCTAAAGAAGTCAAAGTAACATCGAACTTGTAGATGAGTTAATTTTTTTTTTTTTGATGAATAGCAGTACAACATAACCAAGCTTTCTGCTATGATCTCACTGACCTGCTGCAGTCAAGATGCCTAAGGAAATGATCGGTTGTACGCCTCAGTAAGAAAGTAACCCAGCTTTTTAAAAGGATTTCTGTTTGTGCACTCTCAAAAATTTGACGAATACATTATTACTGACTGCTTGAGAAAAATGTGAAAAGGAAGAAATGGTAATCCTGTAGGAAATGACAAGAACATTTAAGCAATTTGAGCAGATTCCATTTGTAATAGCTAGAAAATAGTTTATTTGGGTTTTTTTTAAATCAAGCCTTTGTTTACTTAAGGCTGAAACGAGTGTGAGTATTCTTGTTAATATTCTAGTAAAAGATAAAAATGAAGTAGCTCAGCCTGTAATCCCGTGCTTTGGGAGGCTGAGGTGAGTGGATTGCCTGAGCCTGCGGGTTCGAGACCCGCCTCAGCAACTTGGCGAGACCTCATCTCTACAAAAAATAAAAAAATCAGCCAGGCATGGTAGCGCGTGCCTGTAATTCCGGTTACTTGGAAGGCTGAGGCGGAAGGATCGCTGGGCGATCAGTCTGGGCGACAGAGTGAGACTTCAACTCAAAAAAAAAAAAATTAGCCAGGCGTGGTGGCGCATGCTTGTAGTCCCAGTTACTTGGAAGGCTGAGGAAGGGTAGCCTGAGCCCAGCAGGTTGAGGCTGCGGTGTTTGTAAGTGTGCCACTTGCACTCCAGCCTGGGCAATAGAGTGAGACGCCAACTCAAAAAAAAAAAAAAAGAACTCTAGTGAAGTACACATTTATGTGTGCATTAATGATAAAATCACTCTAGAGGTGGGTGAGCTTATTTTGCATACAGTTAATAAAGTAAAATTCCTCATTGGAGCAGAATGAAAAATAGAAAGGTCTTGTTTAATGTCACCAGCACAATTAGGTGACAGAATAAATAGTTTATATAAGCATAGCATTTCCCATAAGGTAACCAAAAATTGACTTGACTAAGTTTATATTTCCTGACCTTGCTGATGGTTTCAAAACTAAGGAGCTGGGCACGGTGGCTCATGCCTGTAATCCCAGTATTTTGGGAGGCGGAGGCCACTGCACACTCTGGCCTGGGTGACAGAATGAGACTTCAACTCAAAAAAAAAAAAAAAGTAAGTAAGGAGACCATCATCAGCTCTTCTAAAGGATCGGTGGCATTTTCATATGTTGCTTCCCTGGTAAACTCTTCCCTGACTCCACAGACTCTTGCCCCCCCCGCCGCCCCCCCCAGACCAGGATGGCTGCTCTACATTCCTCACATAGCTCTGTCCTTGGAGGCTGAGCCAAAAGGATTGCCTGAGCCCTGGGGTTCAAGACCAGCCTGGGCAACTTGGCGAGACCTTGTTTCTACAACAAATAAAAAAAATTAGCCGGGTGTGGTGGTGTTCACTTGTAGTTCCAGCTACTTGGAAGGCTGAGGCGGAAGGATCACCTGAGCCCAGCAGGCTGCAATGACTGTGAGCAGGCCACTGCACTCCAGCCTGGGTGACTGAACGAGAAGGAAGGAAGGAAGGAAGGAAGGAAGGAAGGAAGGAAGGAAGGAAGGAAGGAAGGAAGGAAGGAAGGAAGGAAGATTGCTCAGTGAGTTGAGGAAGGACTGTGGACATCTTAGCAATAATTCATCTTTGTCTGAGAAAGTAAAGGTAGATTTGAGAAGAGAAGGGAATTTAAGTTCTTAATTATCACCAAATCCATTAGCTCCTAAAAAGTAAACAAGTTAAAAACCAGTGTTGTTGTCATATGCTGCTTGACCTAACTCCACTTGAAAGGATGCAAGTACCAACCGCCTCTAAGTGCACTAGTAGCATTGAACACATGTGGTGACACCCACCATTTGCTGAAGCCTGTTAAGTACAACACAGTACTAAGCAACCTCACATGCATTCTCCCATTTAATTCTCACACCAGTCCTGGGAGGCTCTGTCGTCATTCACATGAGGCTGAAAGGTTTGACCATTAGGTAAAGTGGTGAAGACACTACCAGACCTCTGGGCCTACCTCAATCAGGGCCTTCCTCCCTAAGCCCTGCACACACTCTCTGAATGATGGCCTCTGAAGGTGTCATGTCCCTTATGCAACCGTGAGGGCCAAGGACAAAGCCAAAGACCAAGGGCAAGGACAATCTTTCATTCATCCTCGTGTCTCTAGCACTGAGCAGAGAGCAGGAGACACAACAGGCACCCAGCACGTGTTTAGTGGGTGAAGGAGGAAGAGCCTTCTCAGTCCTCCAAACTATATGATGTCTAGTGTGGCTTGAAAGTTAGGCCGGGTTGGGTGTCTGGCCGGGCTTGGTGGCTCAGCCTGTAATCCCAGCGCTTTGGGAGGCCGAGGTGAGTGGATTGCCTGAGCCCGCAGATTCGAGACCCACCTGGGCTAGTTGGTGAGACCTCATCTCTTCAATAAATCAAAAATTAGCCGGGTGTGGTAGCGGGCGCCTGTAGTTCTGGCTACTTGGAAGGCTGAGGCGGAAGGATCGCCAGAGTCCAGCAGGTTGAGGCTGTGGTGGCCGGAAGTATGTCACTGCACTCCAGTAGGGAACTCCAACTCCAAAAAAGAAAAAAGATAATTAAATATTCAGGCAGGCGTGGTGACTTATGCCTGTAATCCCTGCACTTTGGGAGGCAAGAGCAAGAGGATTGCCTGAGTCCAGCGGTTCAAGAACAGCCTAGGAAACTTGGGGAGATCTGGTCTCCAGAATAAATCAAAAAATTAGCTGGGCATTGTGGCACACATCTGTAGTTCCAACTACTTGGAAGGCTAAGGCAGAAGGATCACCTGAATCCAGCAGGTTGAGTCTGCAGTAGGTTAAGCGTGCCACTGCACTCCAGCATGAGTGACAAAGTGAGACTCCGAATCAAAACGTAAAAAGTTAAAATTCATGTTTTATGTCAAAGCACAAGAAACTGCCATTTTGTTAGGCCAAAAATGGTCAAAGCCAAATAGCACTTTTATATGATACAACCTAATTTTTAATGATCATAACCTAATTTTTTAAAAAGCCAAGTCAACTCTCAGTTACATAATGAAATACAACGCTCCACTGACAGATTTTTCCGCTCAACTAGAGGTTTATTATTATGAACTGCTAAAAAAAAAAACTGTATTAAAAATCAAGGACATCATAACTATAACCACTTTCTTCCAGGTTCAATGATCTAACTTTGTATTTTATTACTTTCTATGCCATCAGGGATGATTTGGTCTTAGGGAACTTCAACCAGGCACATGTGTGTCACTTGGCTTGGACCATCTCTGTCTTTTCCAAGCCGAGGGACTGCCGCCTCCTTCCAGAGCCCTTCCCCATGAAGGCCTTTCTGAAGACTCATTCCATCTTTATCCCATGCCATGACCATCCCCACTGTCCCTCAAGCACTCTGGTAATGATTATATCTCATGCATTTATGGTGATTCTTTTTCGTTGACTATTGCTCTCTTTTTTGTGCGATTAGGTAAAGCATATGATATGGAGGAACTGTACCTAACTCAGGTATTATACTAGGTGTCTGACTGGTTGGCAAGGATAGTTAACTTTCTGTTTCTTACATAAAAAGAAACACAATGCCTGAGCCCACGAGTTCGAGACCTGCCCGGGCAACTTGATAAGACCTCGTCTCTACAATAAATGAAAAATTAACCGGGCGTGGTAGTGCATGCCTGTAGTTCCGGCTACTTGGAAGGCTGAGGCAGAAGAATCACTGGAGTCAAGCAGGTTGATGTTGGGGTGGCCTGAGTGTGCCACTGCCCTCCAGCCTGGGTGACGGAGTGAGACTCCAACTTTAAAAAATAAATAAACAAACACAAAATTAGCACTTGAGAGCATACCAGATGCCACGTTAGGCACATGTGAGACCTGTTTGGATTCTGTATGATTCCTGAGGAAGGACAACGTCCTCTTCCTTATTAGAGTCCTCATGGACTAAACTTCATGAAATGAGTTTCTTTCTTTCTCTCCTCTTGCTTGGAACTTTGTCATCTAGGGATTGCCTTCTTTTTCCTTTTTTTTGAGTCAGAGTCTCACTCTGCCACCCAGACTGGAGTGCAGTGGCACTCTCACAGCCAGCACAGCCTCAACCTGCTGGGCTCAGGCGATTCTTCCTCCTCATCCTTCCAAGTAGCTGGAACCACACGTGTATACCACCACACCCAGCTAATTTTTTAATTTATTGTAAAAACGAGGTCTCACCAAGTTGCCCAGCCTGGTCTCAAGCCCCAGAGCTCAGCCAATCCTCTTGCCCCTGCCTCCCAAAGTGCTGGGATTACAGGCATGAGGCACTGCGCACCTGGGATTGCCCTTTATGTCAGTGAAACCAGTGAGGCCTCCTGTTTCTGTTTTGTTGTTCCAAGAGTTATCTACGCAACCCACTGGGGGGCCTGTGTGAAACTGTAAAACTTCACTCAGAGCAAGTCCGCATGGGAACCTCCTGGTTCTAGCTGAGTAGGCCTGGCTGTGAGCACAGCTGTATTATCTGGCCTGATTAAACTCTGAAATACTGTATGCAACACTTGAAACTGACTTTGAGGATCAAAGCGAGAAACCTCATTGCAGAGTTGACTTAGATGTGGATTCCCGAGATGATAGTAATGGACAGTGTTGTTGAGAAGAGCACAGTGAGAAATGTAAAAGGTTGGCTGGGTGCAGTGGCTCAAGCCTATAATCCTAACACTTTGGGAGGCGGAGGCAAGAGGACTGCTTAAGTTCAGGAATTCAAGACCAGTCTGGGCAACATCTCTACAAAATTAGAAAAATAAGCCAGGCACGGTGTCACAAAGCTACTCAGGAGGTTGAGGTAGGAAGACCACCTGAGTTCTAGAGGGCGAGGTTGCAGTGAGTCATGATTGTGCCACTGCCCTGCAGCCTGGGTGACAGAGTGCAACTCTGACTCTAAATAAATAAAGAAATAAAAATATCAAAGACTATGTAAGTACATTTTTGCTATAACCTGAACATCCTCCAGTTGACAGCGTGTACAAAAGGGCAGTATTCAGGATTCAATGGGGTGTTCCCCTTGGCTGGGACTGTGTCCACTGTGTCTGCCCCACTCTGGAGTCCCACTCTGTCACCCTGGTTGGAGGGCAGGGGCATGCTCCTGGCCACCGCAGCCTCAACCTGCTGGGTTCCGGCTCTTTCCACCTCAGCCTTCCAAGTAGCTGGAACTACAAGCATGCGCCATTTCTTTTTATTTATTGTAGAGATGATGTCTCGCCAAGTTGCCCTGGCTGATCTTGAACCCGTGAGCTCAGGCAATCCTCTCACCTCAGCCTCCCAAAGAGCTGGGATTATAGGTGTGAGCCACCACACCCAACCTAGAAATTTAGGTTTTGCTTCCAAAATCTTTATCCTGTTCCATTGTTCTTGTATCAATACCAGGCTGTTTTGATTACTATAGTCTTATAATAAAGTTTAAAGTCTGGAAATTTGATACCTCCCACTTTAATTTGCTGAGAATTGTTTTGGCTATTTGTGGTCATTTATGTTTCCATATGAATTTCTGTACTGTCGTTTCCAGGTCTGAGAATAATGATACTAAAAGATCTAAATATCAGCCTTCAATATGACCCAGCAATCCCCCTTCTGGCTATATACCCAGAGGAACACAAATCACGCTATGAAAAAGATACCTGTGCATCCATGTTTACTGCAGCATTATTCACAATAACAAAAACATGGAACCAACCATGCTGCCCATCAAAAGTGGACTATATTTTTAAAATGTGGTACATATACGATGGAATATTACACAGCCATAAAGAAGGACAAAATTACGAACTTCACAGCAGCTTAGATGAATTTTGAGTCTATAATACTCAGTGATCTATCACAGAAAAAAAAGAACTGAATACCACATATTTTCATAAGCGGACCCTGAACAATTATCATAATACTATAAGAAAGGGATTGGTAGGAGTGGGAAACTGCCAGGGGGTGGGGAGCACACTTCATCATTAAGGGTACCTGATCTCAAACCATGGAAAGTGGTGACCAAAGTGAGACCCAAACTTTACCTGTATAATAACCACTTGTATACCTAACACTGAATTGTACCCATCTTTAAAATAAAAATTTAAAAAAGAAAATTACCAAGTTACTTTTTTTTTTTTTTTGAGTGGGGGGCTCACTCTGGGGCCCGGACTGGACTGCAATGGCCGCTCCCGACCACCGCACCCTCGACCTGCTGGGCTCCGGTGATCCTTCCGCCTCAGCCTTCCGAGTAGCTGGAATTACGGGTGCGCGCTACCATGCCCGGCTAATTTTTTGATTTTATTGTAGAGATGAGGTCTCTTCTGCCCAGGCGGGTCTCGAACCCGCGGGCTCAGGCAATCCACTCACCTCAGCCTCCCAAAGGCGCAGGATTACAGGCTGAGCCACCAAGCCCGGCTAGTTACTTATATATTAAGCCTACACAGCTATTAGGGGGAACAATAGTGTTGCTTTTGCTAGAAAAACTTGTCAATGTTCTAATGATGGGGTCTTGTTCTCAGAACATTTGTCTACTATTTTGAAAACACAGTATGCCTGGCTCAGTGGCTCAGCCTGTAATCCCATGCCTTTGGGAGGCTGAGGTGAGTGGACTGCC
>NW_007248771.1:110716-116163 GCF_000164805.1 Carlito syrichta
GCCAGGAGCGGCCACTGCACTTCAGTCTGGGTGACAGAGTGAGACTCCAACTCAAAAAAAAAATAAAAATAAAAACACAGTAAAGGAAAAAAGGAAGGTAGATAGAAAGAAAGAAAGACAGAAGGAAAAAAGGAAAGAATGAAGAAGGCTGTGAAAAGAAGGATGATAGAAATATAATGAAAGAAACTCAGCCTTAATAAGTCACAAAAGAAATGCTTAATGGAAACGGAATGAAAAGCAAACCTAGTATCTACCACACATTGCCCATGTATTATTTCGTGATCCTCACCACAAGCTCTAAGGTAGGAAGAATTATCACTATTTTAGCCATGAGTAAATTGAAACTCAGAAAGTTAAGTAACTTGCTGGAAGACACACAGCCTGAGTAGAAGTCCAACCTCAGACTGGCTGAAAAACTGCCATGCTGTGTGGGCCTCAATTGAAGACACTTCCACTCCAGCTCAGGACAGTGATGGCCTCAAATTCTGAAGGGTGACGCTTCACTCACCTGGCAGAGCCTCCATCAGAGCCACACCCATCCATCTCTACTGAGTCCTGTGCGTCTATGCACATCGGAAAGCCTAGGGCAGCTCCTACCAGAAGCTGTTTGCAGGAGTAGTTGAGGAGCCTCCTGAGATAATGCTGCTCTGGGGGGAAGGAGGAGGGTGTTAAGATTTGTCCAATTGCAAAGTCTTAGTCCTCAGAATGAAGAAGGAGCCTGAGGACACTGTTCCCAGCGCTATGGGGCAAAGCCTCACTAGATACTAGAACATTTCGGTACACACTACACTCTGGCATATCAGAGAACAGCATCCCAAGCCCTTCCCCCCCAGACCAGAGCCCTGCTCTGACCCCAGGAGAGCACCTGTTCATGGGTTACAGGAAGGTTCGATCCCAGCGGGGAAGAGCAATGGTTCCTAGAAGAGAGCCCATGTCCTCGACACAGAGGGAGAGGAAGGTCAGAAGTGCTGGGCAGAGAAGTAGTGGGCTCAGGGAAGACAGCCCAGGGTAGGAGAGCAAGAAAACAAATGGCTAAAACCATGGCTTTGTTGCTGTTTTGAGTCTGGGTCTCACTCTGTCGACCAGGTTGGAGTGCAGTGGCACGATCATGGCTCACTGCAATCCCAGCGTCTTAGGGTCAAATGATCCTCCCATCTCAGCTCCCCTGAGTAGCTGGGACTACAGCCCCATGCTACCAAACCCAGTTAATTTTTTTAATTTTTTTTTGTAGAGACAAGTTCTTACTATGTTGCCCAGGTTGGTCTCAAATTCCTGGGCTCAAACAATCTTCCCACTGCCGCCTCCCACAGTTCTGGGATTACAGGCATGAACCATTTGCACCCGGCCTAAAGTCATGTTTTAATTAACCAGTTTGGTGGTTACACAAATGTTAGCCACCCTGGGTGACTCCATGAGATGGATCTGGGCTTCCGCTCCAATGGGAGTAGGAGCCAGGAACACTCACAGGAAGTTAGCTCATTTGATATTCACTGCAATCTAATAAGGGCTTCATACCTCACCTCCACTTTACAGAGTTATTTTAATAGGAAATGAAGTTCAAAAGGATTAAGAATTTTTTTTTTCAATTGGAGTCTCACTCTGTCACCCAGACTGGAGTGAAGTGACTGCTCCCAGCCACTGCAGCCTCGACATGCTGGACTCCGGCGATCCTTCTGCCTCAGCCTTCCAAGTAGCTGGAACTACAGGTGCGTGCTACCATGCCCGGCAAGGATTAAGAATTTTCCAGGCCAGGCTTAGTGGCTCAGTTTGTAATCCCAGGCTTTGGGAGGCTGAGGTGAGTGGATTGCCTGAGCCTGTGGGTTCGAGATCAACTCAGGCAACATGGTGAGGCCTCGGCTCTACAACAAATCAAAAAAAGTAGCCGGGCGTGGTAGTGCGTGCCTGTTGTTCTGGCTACTTGGAAGGCTGAGGTGGAAGGATCGTCACAGTCCAGCAAGTCAATACTGTGGTAGCCGTGTGAGCATGCCACTGCACTCCAGCCTGGGTGACGGAGTGAGACTCCAACTCAAAAAAAAAAAAAAAAAGAATTTGCCAAACTCACAACAAAATTAGTTAATTAAGTGAGGGCATTATGTCAGCACCATGGTGATATCGAAAGCCCTGAATTATCCTGACCTCCCCCCGCAACATACCGATTCAACAAAAATTCATTGACAAATTCCCTTTGTGAGAAATCAGAAACTCATTTTAAGGCTCCTGCACTTCCAGAGAACGTGACATCAGACTCGCTGAAGCCAGCAGGGAGACTTGGGAGATCCCCTCACCAGAGACTCTGCCCTGGCCCTGTGCCTTATGATCAGGAAGAGACCTCCTCTCCCTAGCTTCTGCCAAAAGAGAGGCATAGATTCATGTATCCAGTATTCCAAGTTCTATAATGGGGTTTCTTGGAGGACTAGCTTCTGTCTTGGAGGGCTGATGATGAGGTGCTGTGTAGATACCAGGGAGAATGATGGAGGGGTCTCTGGCCCTTGCACAGCACAGAATATGTGGATGAAAAATGTCAGTTCCCTGCTTCTCCCTGGGGAAAAAGAATTGGATCCTGGCATCCCAGCCTCTCCTGAGCTGCGCAAAAAGTTATCACCTGTCTCGCCTGCCTTGAAGCTCTAGTGGAGCTGGCATATTAGATCCAGCACTCATGGGAGAATGAAGGGAGTCTTGGACTGAAATACAACCTCAATCCTTATCCCAATATGAATCATTTCAACCAACAGCATCACATTACAGCTTAATCTC
This sequence comes from Carlito syrichta, assembly GCF_000164805.1. Taxonomy (NCBI): domain Eukaryota; kingdom Metazoa; phylum Chordata; class Mammalia; order Primates; family Tarsiidae; genus Carlito; species Carlito syrichta. Next base: position 113,471 of record NW_007248771.1, read on the forward strand.
AAGACCACATGGAATATTCTCCAGCACAAATCACTTCTTAGGTTACAAAATATGTGTTAACAACTTTAGGAGATTGAAAGTATCCTATCAAGTATCTTTTCTAAATACAAAGGAATGAAACTAGAAATCAGTAACAGAAGGAAAATTATACAATTCACTAATATGTATTAGTATTCCTGAATACTAATGGGTCAAATAAGAAATATGTAAGCCAGGCATGGTGGCTCATACCTATAATCCCAACACTTTGGGAGATCGAGGTGAGAGGATTGCGTGAGCCCACAGGTGCGAGACCAGCCTGGACAACTTGGCAAGATCTCATCTCTACAATAAATAAAAAAATTAGCCAGGTGTGGTGGCATGCGCCTGTAGTTCCATCTACTTGGAAGGCTGAGGCGGAAGGATCGCCGGGGCCCAGCAGGTCGAGGCTACAGTGGCTGGGAGCGGCCACTGCACTCCAGTCTGGGTGACAGAGTGAGACTCCAACTCAAAAAAAAAAGAAAAAAAAAAAAAAAAAGAAAAAGAAATAAGTAAACATACTAGGACAGAAGAAAATGAGAACACTTCATACCAAAATGTACGCAATGAAATAAGTAAATATACTGAGACAAATTAAAATGAGAACACAAAATACCAAAATGTACGCAATGCAGCAAAAGCAGTATTAAAAGTTCATAATGTTAAGGCCCACATGAAAAAGTAAACAAACTCACTTAATACCTCAAGAAATTAAAAAAAGAAGAACAAACTGAGCCCAAACTTAGCAGAAGGAAGGAAACAATAAAGATTAAAGCAGAAATTAATGAAATAGAGAATAGAAAAGCAATAGAAAATAAAAAACAAAACTAAGTTGGTTTTTTGAAAAAAGAAAAACTGGCAAACCCTTAGTTAGACTGATAGAGACCACTAATGTCTGTTCATATTACCACAACCCCTTGAGAGGCAAGGGTTCAAGTGCTCCTGTGCATTCCTGAAAGCTAATAAATGGTACGCTTCCCCTTATCTTCTATGCAATCCCAGTAAGTAGCTTCAGGGAATCCTTGACTTTCCTGCAGACTATGACCAATCAATCAGCTGAAAGATGTAGATCCCCATGTACTCTCTTTGGTAGTCATAGGTTTGAATAACATAGAATCAATGTAATTGTAAGTCTTGTGATTTCTATAACTTTTGTGTAATGCATGATGTCTTAGGCCTTGTAAATTTCCTTTACTCTATGGCAAGCTTGATTAATGCTTCTGCTGGGCCTTACTGATAAAAGCTGTGAGATACCTCTAGTACCTGGCACTAGGAAGTCTGGACCGTCAAGTGTCACTATTGATAAAATGCGGCTGTAACTTAAGTTCTATAAGATGTTGTCTGTCACATGGCTAATGTATAGGTACCAACAACTCTGGACTTACAAAGGTGAACTGTAAAGCCAAGGGATGAGCAGAACCATTTTTTTTTTTTTTTTGAGTTGGAGTATCACTCTGTTGCCCAGACTGGAGTGCAGTGGCCGCTCCCGGTCACCGCAGCCTCAACCTGCTGGGCTCCAGTGATCCTTCCAAGTAGCCGGAATTACAGGCATGCGCTACCATGCCCGGCTGATTTTTATTTATTGTAGAGATGAGGTCTCGCTGCCCAGGCGGGTCTCAAACCTGCGGGCTCAGGCAATCCACTCATCTCAGCCTCCCAAAGGCGCGGGATTACAGGCTTAGCCACCGAGCCTGGCTGAGCAGAACTATTTTAAAGAGGCCAAATGCCCGGCTCTGCTCCCTAGATTCGAATCCAGAAAAAAACTCTACCAGTTCCCTGCCCCTTTGATTTACTTGTTTCAGGGAGAGCAGCTGAGCGTTACTCGGACCATGACAAGACTAAGAAAAAAAGAAGATCCAAATAAATAAAATCAGGGGGAAAAAGAGGATACATTACATCTGCTGCCATTGAAGTCAAAGACCATGAGACAACTATGAACAATTATATGCCAACAAATTGTATAACCTGAACAAATGATTAAGTTCCTGGAAACCGATACCCTACCAAGACTGAATCAGGAAAAAACAGAAAACCTGAACAGACAAGTAAGAAGATTAAATCAGTTATTAAAAACTTCTAAAAAAAGAAAAACCCAGGACAGGATGACTTCATAGGACAATTCTACCAAACGTTTAAAAAGTGCGGTGGCTCATGCCTATAATCGCAGCACTTTGGGAGGCCGAGGTGAGAGAATTCCTTGAACCCAGGAATTCGAGACCAGCTTGGGCAACTTGGTGAGGTCTCATCTCTATAATAAATCAAGAAAAATTAGCTGGGCATGGTCGCACACACCTGTAGTTCCAGCTACTTGAAAGGCTGAGGTGTAAGGATCGCCTGAGCACAGCAGATCAAGGCTGCAGTGGCCGTGAGCATGCCACTGCACTCCAGCGTGGGCAACAGCGAGACTCTCACTCAAGAATAAAAAATAAGCCGGGCTCGGTGGCTCAGCCTGTAATCCCGCGCCTTTGGGAGGCTGAGGTGAGTGGATTGCCTGAGCCCGCGGGTTCGAGACCCACCTGGGCAACTTGGCGAGACCTCATCTCTACAATAAATCAAAAATTAGCCGGGCATGGTAGCACGCGCCTATAGTTCCAGCTACTTGGAAGGCTGAGGCAGAAGGATCGCCGGAGCCCAGCAGGTCGAGGCTGCGGTGGCCGGGAGCGGCCACTGCACTC
>NW_007248771.1:116183-119855 GCF_000164805.1 Carlito syrichta
CAAAAAAAAAAAAAAAAAAGAGAGAGACTACAACTCAAAAAAAAACCTCTCAACAAACTAGGTATGTAAGGAATTTACTGCAACATAATAAAGCCATGTATTAGCCAGATGTAGTGGTGCGAGCCTATAGACTGAGGCAGAAGGATCACCTGAGCCCAGAAAATTGAGGCTTGTGGTGGCCGTGAGCGTGCCACTGCACTCTAGCTTGGGCGACAGAGTGAGACTCCAACTCAAAAAAATAAAAAGTAAAAAAATAAAAATTAAAGCCGCCGGGCTCGATGGCTTAGCCTGTAATCCCGCGCCTTTGGCAGGCTGAAGTGAGTGGATTGCCTGAGCCTGCGGGTTCGAGACCCGCCTGGGCAGCGAGACCTCATCTCTACAATAAATCAAAAAAATCAGCCGGGCGTGGTAGCGTATGCCTGTAATTCCGGCTACTCAGAAGGCTGAGGTGGAAGGATTGCCGGAGCCCAGCAGGTCGAGGCTGCAGTGGCTGGAAGTGGCCACTGCACTCCAGTCTGGGTGACAGAGTGAGACTCCAACTCAAAAAATAAAAAATAAATAAATAAATAAAGCCATGTATGACAAATCCATAGCTAATATCCCCTATGGTGAAAAACTGGAAGCGTTTCCTCTCATATTAGAAACAGGCATGGATGCCACTCTCACCACTTCCATTCAACCTAATACTGGAAGTCCCAGCCAGAGCAATTAGGAAGAAGGAAGAAAGAGAGGGAGGAAAACAGGGAGGGAAGGAAGAGTATTCAAATAAGAAAATAAGCCAGGCATTGTGGCGCATGCCTGTATTCCCAGCACTTTGGGAGGCGGAGGCAAGAGAGTTGCCTAAGTCCAGGGGTTTAAGACTAGCCTAGACAACTTGGTGAGATCTTGACTCTAAAATAAATCAAAAAAATTAGCCGGGCATGGTGGTAAACATCTGTAGTTCCAGCTACTTGGAAGGCTGAGGAGGAAGGATCACCTGAGCCTAGCAGATCAGGGCTGTGGTGGCCATTAGCGTGCCACTGCACTCCAGCCTAGACATCAGAGTGAGTCTCCTACTCAACAACAAAAAAAACAGATGTAATATGCTCACAGATAATGTGATCTTATATGTAAACAATCCTAAAGAATTCACCAAAAAAACTCTTAGATATAAGCTCATTTAGTAGTTTCAAGATACAAAAATCAACATTAGATGCATTTCCTACACTAACAATAAACTATCCCATGAGGAAAATAAAACATTCTCATGTATAATAGCAGCAAAAAGAAATTCTTAGAAATAAACGTAGCCAAGTGAAAGACATGTACACTGAAAACTACTAAGCATTAATGCAAGAAGTTAAAGAAGACAGAAATAAATAGAAAAACATCCCATATCCTTGGATTGGCAGACTTACTATTGTTAAAATATCTCCACTAGCCAAGGTGATCTACAGATACAAAGCTATTTCCATCAAAATATTGGTGGTATTTTTACAGAAACAGAAAAAATCAAAACTTCATATGAAACCACCACAGATCCTGAATACTCAGAACAATCTGAAAAATTTTTAAAATTAATTAAATTAAAAGCTGGAGGTGTCACATTTCCGGATTTCAAAGTATTTGACAAAGCAACAGTAATTAAAACCGTAGCGTACTGGCATAAAAGACAGACATAGAGACCAATGGAATGGAACAAAGAGTGCAGTGATGAGCCCACCAGTACACGTTCAACTGATCTTTTTTTTTTTTTTTTTTTTTTTTTGAGTTGGAGTCTCACTCTGTCGCCCAGACTGGAGTGCAGTGGCCGCTCCCGGCCACCGCAGCCTCGACCTGCTGGGCTCCGGCGATCCTTCTGCCTCAGCCTTCCAAGTAGCTGGAACTACAGGCATGCACTACCACGCTCAGCTAATTTTTTGATTTATTGTAGAGATGAGGTCTCGCCAAGTTGCCCAGGCAGGTCTTGAACCCGCAGCTCAGGCAATCCACTCACCTCGGCCTCCCAAAGCACGGGATTACAGGCTGAGCCACCGAGCCCGGCTCAACTGATCTTAACAAGGCTGGCAAGAATACACAGGGGGCCAGCCTGGGCAATTTGGCAAGACTTCATCTCTAAAATAAATTTAAAAATTAGCCGGGTACAGTGTGCCTGTATTTCCAGTTACTTGGAAGGCTGAGGCAGAAGGATCACCTGAGTACAGCAGGTTAAGGCTGCTGCGGCGGCCGTGAGAGAGTACAGCAGGTTAAGGCTGCTGCGGCGGCCGTGAGAATGCCACTGCACTCCAACCTGGGCAACACTGAGACTGTGACTCAAAAAAAAAAAAAGAAACTACAGGAGGAGAGCATAGTCTCCTTAGCAAAGGGTGTTGGGAAAACCGGCTGTCATCCAGTCTCGGTGGCTCAGCCTGTAATTCCAGCACTTTGTGAGGCCAAGGCAAGTGGATTGCCTGAGCCCACGAGTTCGAGACCAGCCTGGGCAACCTGGCGAGACCTCGTCTCTTCAATAAAATAAAAAATAGCTGGGCATGGTAACATGTGTCTGTAGTTCCAGCTATGCAGAAGGCTGAGGCAGACACTGGGGTGGCCGTGAGCGTGCATGCCACTGCACTCCAGCCTGGGCGAAGGAGTGAGACTCCAACTCAAAAAACAAAAACAAAAAACAAAAAACAAAAACCGGCTGTCTACAGACAGAAGAATGGATTTGGACCTTTACCTTATATCATACACAAAAGTTAACTCAAAATGACTTGAAGACTTAAATGTAAGACCCAAGACTGTAAACCTCCAAGGAGAAATCAAGAAGAGAAACTTCTTGACATTAGTCTTAGCAATTATTTCTTGGATGTGACACCCAAATCACAGGCAATAAAAGCAAAACCAGACAAGTGAGATTACATAAACCTAAAAAGCTTTTGCTCTTAACTCAATAGCAAAATTGGGTTAAAAATAACCCAATTTTTAAGTGGAAAAAGGATTTGAATGTCTCCAAAAGAAATACAAGCCAGGCTTGCACCTGAAGCTCCAGGTACTTGGGAAGCTGAGGCAGGAGGATCACTTGAGCCCAGGAGTTTGAAGCTGTAGTGTGCTATGATTGTACCTGTGAATAGCTACTACATTCCAGCTTGGACATAGCAAGACCCTGTACAAAAAAAAAAAAAGAAGACATGCAAATGGCTAATATGTACATATGTACATGAAAACATGCTCAACAAAAATAATCATCAGGGAAATGCAAATCAAAAACACAATGACACACCTGTCAGGATGGCTGTTATCAAAAAACAAAAGAGGCCAGCACAGTGGCTCAAGCCTGTAATCCCAGCAATGTGGAGGCTAGGTGAGGGGACTGCCTGAGCCCACGGGTTCAAGACCAGCCTGGGCAACTTGGCGAGACTGTATCTCTACAATACATCAAAAAAATTAGCCGGGCATGGTAGTGCATGCCTGTAGTTCCGGCTATGTAGAAGGCAGAGGCAGAAGGATTGCCTGGAGCCGAGCAGGTCGACAGGGTGGTGGCCATGAGCGTGCCACTGTACTCCAGCCTGGACAATGGAATGAGACTCCAACTCAAAAAATAATAATTAAAAATAGAGCTACCATGTGATCTTAGAATCCCACTTTTGAGTATATACCCAGAAGAATGTATTTATTTATTTATTTATTCTTTTTTTTTTTTTTTTTTTTTTTTTT
>NW_007248771.1:119875-132566 GCF_000164805.1 Carlito syrichta
CGCCCAGACTGGAGTGCAATGGCCGCTCCCGGCCACCGCAGCCTCGACCTACTGGGCTCCAGCGATCCTTGCACCTCAGTCTTTCAAGTAGCTGGAACTACAGGCACGCACTACCACGCCTGGCTAATTTTTGATTTATTGTAGAAATGAGGTCTCGTCAAGTTGCCCAGGTGGGTCTCGAACCTGCAGGCTCAGGCAATCTACTCACCTCGGCCTCCCAAAATGCTGGGATTACAGGCTGAGCCACCAAACCCGGCCACCCAGAAGAATTTAAATCAGGATCTCAAAGAGATTTCTGTACCCCCTTGTTCATGGCAACATTATTCACAATAGTCAGAAGGCCATAAAAACAATCTAAATGTCCACCAAAGGATGAATGGACAAAGAAAATCTGGGGTATCCACACAGTGGAATGTTATTCTGCATCAAAAAAGGAAATCCTGGGGCAAGCATGATAGCTAACACCAGTAATTCCAGCACTTTGGAAGGCTGAGACAGGATGATTGCTTGAGCCAGGAGTTCGGGACCAGCCTAGGCAATATAGCAAGGCCTCCTCTCTACAAAGAATTTTTAAATATTAGCCATGCATGGTGGCACGTGCCTGTAGTCCCAGCTACTCAGAAGGCTGAGGTGGGAGGATCGCCTGAGCCCAGGAGGTGGAGGCTGTGGTAGCTGGGATCATGCCTCTGTACTCCAACCTGGGCAACAGAGTGAGACTGTCACTCAAAAAATCAAAAAAATAAAAAGGAAATCCAGCCACATGCAACAATATGGATGGACCTTGAGGATATGTGGTAGGGAAATAAGTTAGTCACAAATACTGCACGCTTCCACCTGTGGGATCTGAGACTGTATAATACACTGAAAAAGAGGGTACATTTCATGTTTAGTGTTCTTACCACACACACACAAAGCACAAAGCCTGAAGGCACAGGAGACTTGGAGACGATGGGTACGGTTATTATCCCAATTGTGCCCACAGGTGTCTGCATATCCAAATGCATCAAATTGTACATATTAAATATGTGTCAGCTGGCCGCAGAGGCTCATGCTTGTAGTCCCAGCACTTTGGGAAGCCGAGGCAGAAGGATTACTTGAGCCCAGGAGATTGATACCAGCTTAGGCAATATAGCGAGACCTACTCTACACACACACACACAAAAAGTAGGCAGTTGTGGTGGCACATGCCCGTAGTCCCAGTTATTTGGAAGGCTGAGGTGAAAGAATTACCTGAACCCTGGAGACCAAAGGTCCCTGATCATGCTACTGCACTCCAGCCTGGCTAACAGTGAGATCCCGACTCAAAAAATAATAAACTGGTGGCAACCCAGGAAATAGAGAAACAAGGTGTCTTGCAGGTTCTCGAAAAGCTAGCTACTAAGGAACAGCTTCCGTGTGGGCAGTTTCTTGAGAGGGGTGAGGAGGAGGGAAAGGGAGAGAGGAGAGGGAGAGGCTTATTGGGGTTTATTTTGTTCTTTAATTGGTAAATAACCACAGACAGTGCATATTCATGGGCTGCACAGTGGGGTTCCAATGCATACAGTATTGGTGATTAGATGGGGCAGTCAGCACATCCTCCTCTCAAGCTGCTCCTTTCTTTGTGCTGGGAATGCTCACTCTCCTCTCTCTAGCTTCTGATATTACAGTGAGTGTTCAGGACCATCCTCCTGCAGTGTGGGATGTTAATGAGGGACCACTGGTGCAAGAGCCCCTGAGATCTGTGGAACTGGCCCCATGAGTTGGCAGTTGGGGCATCTGAGGGTGGGCAATGGGGGTGGGAGATCACCAACCCCATCCTGGGCCTGAGGAAGCTCCCTGGGGTCCAAGAAGGCCCCAGGGCAATGAGGAACAGCAGGGGACCTCAGGAGGGCCAGAGGCTTTGTAGTGAGACAGACTCCAGGGCAGTGCAGCAGCTTGGTGGGGTGCCGTGTACACACCTTACAGGCATCTTTAGAAGAAAGCAGGAAGGACAATCTGGGGAGGTGCCTGAACCCACATCTGGGTCATGGGAGAAGCCGAGAAGGCTGAAGGTTGGGGAGGTCTGTAGGCAGAGGTAAGCTCAAGGACATGGAGGCTGGGAGAGCAGGGCGCGCAGGTGGGCCTTCAGCGAGGCCCCATCCCTGTGTCCCTGGAGGGAGCTGTGGAGTCATGCATCGCCTCTTCCCCTGTTTACTGCAGTCCCTCCCTTCTGGGACGCAGGCGTGGCCCAGGGGACAGGTACAGCGGCTGGAGATGATGCCCACCACACTGCCCCCCATGTGCTTCTCACTGTCTCTGAGCAAAACCCATGGACACTGACTCTTTCTTGCCCTTATGTGGGTCTTTCCCAGGAGGCTCCTGATTCAAAAAGACCGACCCCGGCAAACACCTGCCTTCTAGATCAGGCCTGAGTGGGTCCTAGGTGGGCCAGCTTAGGTTACCCAGCAAACTCTGCTGGGGACCTGCCATAAAAGGGGTGGATCATCCCAGGGCGAGTAGCTCACTGCCCCCTTGGAAAAATATTCCTGAGTTGGAAGTCTGTGGGCACTCAGAGATCAGAGGAGCCGCTTTCTATCCACTGGAAAAGATTTCCAAGACAAAGCCTGGTCCACCAAAGCATCAGCAAGGGCTTTGGGCCAAGGCTAAAGAATTGCACTCCTGGCCCTCTGGTCTCTAGGAGACGCAGGCCGAAGGGCCCATTACCATGACAACAGGCAGCCAATCCTAGATCCTGCCTGGAGACGGGGAAAGAGCTTGAGTGCTGCCTCCCACTCAGTTCTTAAGCATCCAGGCCTGAGCCATGTTGCTTTCCTGAGCAGTGCTTTCCGGTGCCTGCCAAGCCTCTACAGGCTTCCTGAGGGTCACAGAGTCTTATCCCCCTCAGCCCCAGCCCTCTATCTCTGATTCTGGGGTCTGTAGACTGGGCTACCTGCTGCTCCTGTGTACCATTCTGGCAGGGAAGGAGAGCCATGCAGCACGGGGCTGCCAAGGTAGATCTTGTACCTTCCACTTCTGTGGAAAGGTAAGACCTTCTTTGAAACACAGAACAGTGATTCCGCCAGAAAAGATACCTCATGGGCTATAGGAGCAAAACTAGACATCCTGGAATCAGTGAGCAAAAGCCAGGGGTTACCTGCAACTATCCCTGCCACACAGGACACAGGGACCACAGGACACAGGGACTGCAGGACACAGGCATGGGAATACTTACTGGACAGCATTTCCTCTCCCTGGGCATTATCACCAACATCTTACCAATGCAAAGCAGATATCAGAACCCATTAAATGTCTGCTCTATCTTATTATGATAAAAATACCCCCAAATCAGATGGGCTAAGTGGTGCTGCAATCACAGACAACCCACATGTCCCTTGCTTACAACAGCAAAAGGTTCATCCTCACACTCAGGGCACATCCATCACCCTGAGGCAGGAGGCTCTGCTGTGAGGTCATGCACTTCAGGACCTGGGGGACACTGCAGACACCCTGTGGAGTCCTGGCTGTCTCTGTGGTGGGGGAAAAGATAGAACATGGCATTACAGACTGAATTCTGAAAGTTCTGAACAAGGAGGCCATATCTCCCTTTCCTGCCTAGAGAATCTCTCCACACTAAAAAAAAAAAAAAAATTAAATAAATAAAGCCAGGTGTGGTGGCTCACGCTTGTAATCCTGGCACTTTGGGCATCAGAGGTAAGAGGATTGCTGGAGTCCAGGGATTCGAGACCAGCCTGGGCAACTTGGTGAGACCTCGTCTCTACAATAAATAAAAAAATAAACTGGGCACGGTGGCATGTGCCTGTGGTTCCAGCTACTTGGAAGGACTGCCTAAGCCCAGCAGGTGAGGCTGTGGTGACCATGAGCATGCCACTGCACTCCAGCCTGGACAACAGAGTAAGACTCCAAATGAAAAAAAAAAAAAGCCAGCAAACCAACCTTTCTCAAAACACTAGTTACTAATACTAGTTTTATTAGTATCTTTCCAACCCTTTAAAAGTACTTTCTGGCTGGGCTCGGTGGCACAGCCTGTAATCCCAGGATTTTAGGAGGCTGAGGCGAGTGGATTGCCTGAGCCCGCAGGTTCCAGACCAGCCCAGGCAACTTGGCAAGACCTTCTCTTTACAATAAATCAAAAATTAGCTGGGTGTGGTAGCGTGCGCCTGTAGTTCCAGCTACTTGGAAAGCTGAGGCGGAAGGATCAACAGAGCCCAGCAGATTGAGGCTGCGGTGGCCGGGAGCATGCCACTGTACTCCAGTATGGGCAACAGAGTGAGACTCAAGAAAAAAAAAAAAAAAAAAAAGGACTTTCTGGCCAGTGACTCACAACTATAATTCCAGCACTTCAGGAGACCAAGATGGGAGGCTTGCTTGAGGCCAGGACTCTGAGATCAGCCTGGACAACACAGTAAGACTTTGTTTCTCTCTCTCCTTTTTTATTTTTCTTTTTTTTTTTTTCTGTTTTTGAGTTGGAATCTCACTTGTTTCCCGAGACTGGACTGCAGTGGCCACTCCCGGCCACCGCAGCCTTGACCTGCTGGGCTCCGGCGATCCTTCCACCTCAGCCTTCCAAGTAGCTGGAACTACAGGCACGAGCTACCACACCCAGCTAATTTTTGATTTATTGTAGAAATGAGGTCTCGCCAAGTTGCCCAGGCGAGTCTCGAACCCGCGGGCTCAGGTAATCCATTCACCTCGGCCTCCCAAAGCATTGGGATTACAGACTGAGCCACCGAGCCCAGCTCTCTTTTTTTAAATCGTTACTTTAGTTTCAGAGGGTCCACATGCATGTTTGTTACATGGACATATTGTACAGTGGTGAGGATTGGTGGCCCGCTCCCAAGATGGTGAACATAGGTAGTTTCTGAACCCTAATCCCACATACCTCTCTCCCCTTATTGGTGTTCCCAGAGTCTATTATTTCCATCTTTGTGACCATTTAACTCCAGCATATGAATGAGAACAAACTGTTTGGTTTTCTATTTCTGAATCAGTTCACTTAGTATGATGATCTCTAGCTTCATCCCTGTTGCTGCAAAGGACATGATTTCATTCTTTTTTAATGGCTGCATTGTATTTCATGGTACATATATATATACACCACATTTTCTTTATCCAGTAAATTGTTGGTGGGCACTTAGGTTGGTTCCATGGTTTGGCTACTGTGAATAGTGCTGCAATTAACATACAAATATGGGTATCTTTTTTTTTTTTTTTTTGAGTTGGAGTCTCACTCTGTCGCCCAGACTGGAGTGCAGTGGCCACTCCCAGCCACCACAGCCTCGACCTGCTGGGCTCCGGCATTCCTTCCGCCTCAGCCTTCCAAGTAGCCGGAACTACAGGCATGTACTACCACGCCCGGCTCATTTTGATTTTTTTATTGTAGAGATGAGGTCTCGCCAAGTTGCCCAGGCAGGTCTTGAACCCGCGGGCTCAGGCAATCCACTCACCTCAGCCTCCCAAAGGCGCGGGATTACAGGCTGAGCCACCGAGCCCAGCTGGTATCTTTTTTTATATATTGATTTATTTTCTCTTGGGTAGATTCCTAGTCTTGGGATCGCTGGGCCAAATGGTAATTCAATTTTTAATTCTTTGAGGAATCTCCAGACTGTTTTCCATAGAGGGTGATCTAGTTTTACAATCCTGCCAAGAGTAGTTGAGCATTCCCTTTTCTCCACAACCACACCAGCATCCATTGTTCTTTATCTTTTCAATAAACAAACAAATGTAATTTCTCACTGTCTACATGTGTCTGCCCCCTTCCCTATAATTAATTCCCCAAATCACCCACCTAGCTTTCTCCTAGACCACCCATCTGATTGCAGAGGCTCTTGTTAAAGTCACCATGATGTCTACTGGCCACCTCTGAAGCATTTCAGTCTAAGGTTATACCCTTCTTGAAATCCCTTTGTCGAACAATAGGACACTGGAGGATTTTTAAAACAGGGTATCATGAAACTAACCCCATAAATACTTCAGTATGTTTTTTAACATGTAACCATCTCTCCATGATCCCACATGACAAGATTCATAAGGTGTTCCTTACCTGGTCTAACACCAAAAGCAGATTAATATTTCCCTGGTTGTCTCAAAAGCAGAATCCAAACAAAGCCTACACATTTTATCAGGTTATGAAGTCTCTTGAACTTCTTTTATTTTATGAGCCCCTCGTCTCTTCCTTCTTCCTCGTGGCATAGATGTGTTGGAGATTCACTTATCCTTTAGATGCTGTGGATGTGGCTGGCGGCTTTCTCATAATGTCATTGAACTTTTTCTCCATCCCTGCATTTCCTGTAATACCATAGTTAGATTTAGAGACCTGATTAGATTTGTCTCAATTTACTTCAGGCAGGAACACCTCCTAGGTGATGCTGTGGGCTTTCTGTCGTGTCACATCAAGGACGAAATGTCTAGTCACCATATTTCAGTGATGCTGAGATCGATTAATGGGTTCAGGTAGCAAAAGTAGATTTCCTCATTTGTGAGGCCCCCATCAACCTCTAATTATTTTAGTATCCACTGAGGATCACTGTCTTTTTTTTTTTTTTTTTTTTGAATTGGAGTCTCACTCTGTCACCCCGACTGGAGTGCAGTGGCCACTCCCGGCCACTGCAGCCTCGACCTGCTGGGCTCCGGCGATCCTTCAGCCTCAGCCTTCCAAGTAGCTAGAACTACAGGCGCGCGCTACCACGCCCGGCTAATTTTTGTTTTTTTTTTTGAGTTGGAGTCTCACTCGGTCGCCCATACTGGAGTGCAGTGGCCGCTCCCGGCCACCGCAGCCTCGTCTGCTGGGCTCCGGCAATCCTTCCACCTCAGCTTTCCGAGCAGCCGGAATTACAGGCATGCGCTACCACGCCCGGCTGATTTTTTGATTTATTGTAGAGATGAGGTCTCGCTGCCCAGGCGGGTCTCGAACCCGCGGGCTCAGGCAATCCACTCACCTCAGCCTCCCAAAGGCGCGGGATTACAGGCTGAGCCACCGAGCCCGGCTTTAATTTTTTTATTTATTGTAGAGATGAGGTCTAGCCAAGTTGCCCAGGCGGGTCTCGAACCCGCGGGCTCAGGCAATCCACTCACTTCAGCCTCCAAAAGTGCGGGATTACAGGCTGAGCCACCAAGCCCGGCTCTACTACTCCTTTTCCTACAGTTATTAGCTAGACCTTTTTTTTTTTTTTTTTAAGTTGGAGTCTCACTCTGTCACCCAGACTGGAGTGCAGTGGCCGCTCCCAGCCTGCAGTCTCGACCTGCTGGGCTCCGGTGATCCTTCCGCCTCAGCCTTCTGAGTAGCCGGAACTACAGGCGCGCGCTACCACGACCCAGCTGATTTTTTTATTTATTGTAGAGATGAGGTATTGCCAAGTTGCCCAGGCAGGTCTCGAACCCGCAGGCTCAGGCAGTTCACTCACCTCAGCCTCCCAAGGTGCAGGATTACAGGCTGAGCACCAAGCCCGGCATAGATCTTTTAATGTAAAGAAAAACTTTTCTTTATGCCAGACATGGTGGGTCACACCTGTAATCTCAGCAATTTGGGAGGCGGAGGCAAGAGGACAGCTTGAGCCCAGGGGCTCAAGACCAGCCTGGGCAACTTGGTGAGACCTCACCTCTACAGTAAATCAAAAACTCAGCCAGGTGCACGCCTGTAGTTCCAGCTACCTGAAAAGCCGAGGCGGGAGGATCGCCAGAGCACAGTAGGTTGAGGCTGCAGTGGCTATAAGTATGCCACTGCACTCCAGCCTGGGAGACAGAGTGAGACTCTAACTCAAGAAAAAAAAAAGAATACAATGTTTAAACTTAACTTCTCTGATTTTACACATTATTTCTTTGCTCTTAAACTAAATGTCTTCATTCTGAATGATTAATAAGTTCCAAAATAACAGTACAAACATTCCTACCAACAATAAGTACTGACTGCAGTATAAAATTTCTTTGCCATTCTTTTATCCTTAAATTAAATCCCACGAATGATACGCAGGCAAAATACTGTATTTTAAAGTCACTTGATGGTGTATGCCTGTAGTTCCAGCTACTTGGAAGGCTGAGGCAGAAGGATCACCTGAGCCTAGCAGGTCGAGACTGTGGTAGCAGTGAGAGTGCTACTGCACTCCAGCCTGGAGGACAGAGTGAGACTTCGACTCAAAAAAAAAATAAAAATAAAATCACTTGAAGTAACTTTTTTGTCTGTATGGATATGCTACCAATGCGAAATACAGCCAGGTTCATTTGTTCCAGTTTATTTTCAGTTTTTAAGGGTTGCTTCATTTGATTCAGGTTTGTTTGTTCTTTTAATTATATAAAGCAAATATGGTTACAAAGACAAAACTGTACATCAAGGTACCTTTTAGAAGTGCCTGGAAAACGGGACTAGTCCCCATCCCTCTCCCCCACCTGGTACCCTATCACGTCTAAAATAGATAACTAAGCCGGGCTTGGTGGCTCAGCCTGTAATCCCGCGCCTTTGGGAGGCTGAGGTGAGTGGATTGCCTGAGCCCGCGGGTTCAAGACCCGCCTGGGCAACTTGGCGAGACCTCATCTCTACAATAAAAAAAATCAAAATGAGCCGGGCACGGTAGCGTGCGCCTGTAGTTCCGGCTACTTGGAAGGCTGAGGCGGAAGGATCGCCGGAGCCCAAGTAGGTCGAAGCTGCGGTGGCTGGGAGCGGCCACTGAACTCCAGTCTGGGTGACAGAGTGAGACTCCAACTCAAAAACAACAACAACAACAACAACAAAAATAAATAAAATAGATAACTATTTTAATATAAGTTTATTAAGTATATGCAGATGGGTATGTTTACACACATGTATACACAAGTCTTGTCTCACGCCAATGGTAGGACACTACATGTTCTACATGGTTCTGGTCTATCTCTTTTCTGCTAAAATATATCTTAGTGCTTATTCTACATCATTATATAGTCTTTATTCCTTTGTCACCTGCAAAATACTCCATTGCATGGATGTGCCATAATCTTTGACTTAGGTGTGTTTCTTTTCTTTCCTTTCTTTTTTTTTTTGAGTTGGGGGTCTCACTGTCACCCAGGTGGATGGAGTGCAGTGCTACCATCCCCGTTCACCACAGCCTCAAACTCCTGGGTTCAGGCAATCCTCCTGTCAGACTCCCAAGTAGCTGGGACTATAGATACACATCACCACACCCAGTCCATTTTTAAAATTTTTTGTAGCCATGGGGTCTCACTGTGTTGCCTAGGCTGGTCTCAAACCCTTGAGCTCAAGCAGTCCTCCTGCCTTGGTCTCCCAAAGTGTTGGGATTACAGACATAAGTCACTGTGCCGGGCTTATATGTCTCTTATATATAGCATTGAGCCTGAGCCCACGGGTTCAAGACCCGCCTGGCCAACTTGGTGAGACCTCAACTCTACAATAAGTCAAAATGAGCCGGGTGTGGTAGCGCACACCTGTAGTTCCAGCTACATGGAAGGCTGAGGCGGAAGGATCATCAGAGCCCAGCAGGTCAAGGCTGCAGTGGTCAGGAGTGGCCACTGCACTCCAGTCTGGGTGACAGAGTAAGACTCCAACTCAAAAAAATTAAAAAAAATAAAAATAAAAAATATATATATATATAGCATTGAGTTTAATTAGCTTGTTTTTCATAATCACAAAAAAAGATTTATAACTTTCAAATGTGGTCACCAATTCTATACTATATACATATGACATCTCTATGAATGTCTGTCATAGAAAATGTTTCCTTCCACTTAAATGAGATCATAGTTTGGGCAAGCAGTGCAGAATTCTGGTAGTCATTTTACCCATTGCATTTTACACATCATCTAGGACACTAGCTGTGCAGCATGTTATCTGTGCCACCAAGACTCTGAGGGCACATAGAAATTTTCAGAGAATACTCCCTCCTGAGTCCAGTGGAAATAAATATAAGATGAGATATAAGCACACCTCTTCTGGGAGCTGTCTCTTCATTGTATTGCTCTTTACAGCTTAACCAAAAATAGCATAATTTTAGAACAGCCAAGGCCAAGATAGAATCCTCCTTGGCATGAGAAGAGTGACCTCATTCAGGTTCTCTTCTAGCAAAGACCCCTATCTGAAAGTGTTGAAGGTAAGGACTAGCCATTTGTCACACTGACCATCACAGGCTGGGGGAAAGTCCTGAGAGCTGTTTTCACACTCAAAAAGTCACATGGAGCCTCCAAGTCCACCCCCATTCAAGTTTTGATATGTTGGTTGCACGACCACAAACAGGAGCAGAGACTCGGGAGGGGTGAGCCAAGTTGACACCATCCTCCACAGGACTAGAGAGCATCATTGAAAGGAGGGGTTGAGTGTGGTGGCTCAGCCTGTAATCCTAACACTTTGGGAGGCATAGGCGAGCCCAGGGATTCAAGACCAGTCTGGGCAACTTGGTGAGACCTTGTCTCTACAATATATCACAAAAAAACTAGCCGGGCATGGTGGCATGCGTCGGTAGTTCCAGCTACTTGGATCGCCTGAGCCCAGCACGTCAAGGCTGCGGTGGCCGTGAGAGTGCCACCACACTCCAGCCTGGGCAACAAAGAGTGAGACTCCAACTCAAAAAAAAAAGAAAGAAACGAGGGAAGTGTAGAGTATATTGAGTTTAATGTAGCCATTTTAAAACAGCACGGCCATTTTTCTTAAGTCTCACTCTTTGAAACCCCCTTGCTACACAGCCTGCACACTCTGCATGCTTTTTGCCATGTAATCATTAATGTAAAGAATATTTTAGTCTTAGAAATTAGCGTTTACACAGAACCCCTTGAGCATGTCCTGCTTGCTAACAATTAATTTTTTTAGGCATTTGTATTAATACTTTATCATCAGCTGCCCATGATGACCTCCAGGATACCACCGGGAGCAATGCTGACTGATATATTGTTATTACAAAATGATGACTACCCCAGCCCACCACTTGAGGTCAAGGAACACTGATGCCTGGCAACATCAGGATATGTAAATTACATGACTGCTATCGAAACCAAAGAATACAATTTTGGACACTCCCTTTGGCCCAAACCTCATCCAGGTTTAAGCCCCTTAGCTTTAGGGGTTTGTTTTAGAGCCCTTAAATATTCCCAGTCTTTAGCCCGCCATGCCAAACTTGCCTTGGAGCGTCGGCCCCCTTTCCATCTGCGAAAGGTGAATAATACACTTTACTTCTTTCTGCTTTCTTCCTTGTTGTAATCTTGCATTATGCCCACAGTACCGGCCCACCTTGCCTCAGTTTACCCTTTCATTCATTACTAGCAAAAAATCATGCACCTTGTCTTGCAGGACAGCAGATAAAGGTACAGTGTTACAGTCTTGTCCATGTGCCAACAAGATCGTCTGGCGGGTCAAAACCAACTGGAACAGACATGGCTGAAGAGAACAGACGTGATCCCCCATGAGTCACATGAGCTTTGGATGTCACAGCCCGAATCTGCACTGCATGTTACATACCAACTCCCCCCAATCTGCACATACAACCCATGAAGAAGCATGAAGAGGCGACAGCCCATGCCCAAGTCACACTCAGCACCAGGCACAGCTGCACGTCCCTGAACCCACATCCTGTCCACACACTGACCATCACCACAATCTGTTCAGAAATTGGGTATGGGGCACACAACTATATGGCTTCTCTCACATCCCAGAAGCACACAGCGAGAGATTATATATGGTTACTTGGCACATTCTTCAACTGGAGGTACACTCTTTTTGTACTTCCAGTTGTAAACCAAAAATAAAATTATAAGCCCACAACCAACTGAATGGACCGCCTCTGGGCCAAGGGACCCCAGAGAAACTAAATCCTAGGCCTTGAGGAAAGAGGAGGTTGGACAGGCCTCATTACACTCCCTCCAGTGTGGAGTTCTAAGCACAACCGACCAGCATTAACATTAGAAAGGAAATCTGAAGACTAACAAAACACTCTGTGGCAATAAGACACCAAATTCCAACGTGACTCTGGTACTGCATCACATGACAAATAGCAGGCCCTAAAGCTGTTTCTTTAACAAATTTTGAAATAGCCCTGCAAAGCAGTCCTTTGTGGGGAAATATTTACATCTGTAGAGACCCTCCATTCACACAGCCAGATCTGGCCCCTTTCTAGGCCCTCCCAGACCCAGGAAGGATTAACTGAGAGTCTATGACACCTTTAAAATCTGAATAAGATACAGTTACCATCTGTTCTCTCTGAGGACTGCCACCCTGGGCTTCATCTACATGTCAAGAACCTTGGCTTCCTCAATCCTCCTTAATTTAGCATTTTCTTTACTGACTTCAAAATTATTTAGCCAGAATTTAGCTTTCTACAGACTGCTAATCAGAAAATCTTAACCAGGTGCGGTGGCTCAAACCTGTAATCCCAGCACTTTAGGATGCGGAGGCAAAAGGATTGCCTAAATCCAGGGGTTCGAGACTAGCCTGGACAACTTGGCAAGACTTCATCTCTTCATTAAATCAAAAAATTACCAAGGCATGGTGGAGCACACCTGTGGTTCCAGTTACTTGGAAGGCTGAGGTGGAAGGATCACCTGAGCCCAGCAGGTCAAGGCTGCAGTGGCCCTCAGCATGCCACTGCACTCCAGCCTGGGTGACAGAGTGAGACTCCTACTCAAAAAAAAAAGAAAAGACAAGAAAGAGCCGGGCTCGGTGGCTCAGCCTGTAATCCCACGCCTTTGGGAGGCTGAGGTGAGTGAATTGCCTGAGCCCGCGGGTTCGAGACTCACCTGGGCAGCG
>NW_007248771.1:132624-134292 GCF_000164805.1 Carlito syrichta
GGTCGAGGCTGCGGTGGCCGGGAGTGGCCACTGCACTCCAGTCTGGGCAACAGAGTAAGACTCCAACTCAAAAAAGAAAAGAAAGAAAGAAAAGAAAACAAAATCTTTGACTCTATCTATGACCTCCCAGCCTTCACCTGGAGATGTCCCGCCTTCCCAGGCCTGACCAATGTGGATCTTAAATATACAGATTTATGTTTTGCCTGAAACTTGGGTCTCCCCGAAAATGTATGAAGCCAAGCTGTAAATCAGTCATTTTGAGCACATGTTCTCAGGACCTCTTGGGACTGTGTCACATGCACAGTGGCTCATGCCTATAATCCCAGCACTTTGAGAGGCCAAGGCAGGAAGATTGTCTGAGCCCAGGAATTCGACATCCAACTGTGCAACATAGTGAGACCTTGCCTCTACAAAAAAATTGAAAAAATTGGATGAGGTGGCGTGCACCTGTAGTCTCAGCTACTGGGGAGGCTGAGGTGGGAGCATCACCAGAGCCCAGGAGGTCCAGGTTGCGATGAGCTAGGATCATAGCACTGCACTCCAGCGTAGGTGACAGAGTGAAACCCCGACTTAAAAAAATAAGCTTTAGGTTGGGCTCAGTGGCTCAGCCTCAGCCTGTAATCCCACGCTTTGGGAGGCCGAGGTGAGTGGACTGCCTGAGCCCGCGGGTTCGAGACTCGCCTGGACAACTTGAGGAGACCTCATCTCTACAATAAATCAAAAATCAGCCGGGCGTGGTAGCACGCACCTGTAATTCCGGCTACTTGGAAGGTTGAGGCGGAAGGATCGCCAGAGCCCAGTGGGTCGAGGCTGCGGTGGCCATGAGTGGCCACTGCACTCCAGTCTGGGCTATGGAGTGAAACTCCAACTCAAAAATAAATAAATAAATAAGGCTTATAGTTCAACAAAAATTCCTCTTCTCTTTGCTTTCTCTATTACATAAAACTTAATGGAAAGTATTAAGTAGCTTAACAGCAGGGCAACGCCAAGTAGCATGCTTGCCATGACAACATTTTAAAAATATAGTCTCATTATGTTAAAGAGGCCTCATTACTGTAATTACACTGCTACAAGTGCAATGGAGAACACATCACACCATTATTTAATTTTACGGTAAAGTTTTCTAAATTGTTTGTTGACAGATAGTACCACATTCTCTTTCTATTTTGCCTAAATTGCAGCCTGTGCAAGAGTTTGTAGTTCACTTTAATATTTCTTAAAATCCTTTAGGATCCAGCTTGATAGTACTTAATCAGCATTAGATGGACCAGTAACTACTTGGAAGACAGGCTTCATAGCACTGAAGCGTCTGTGCTCAATAAAGTAGTAATGTTTTCAAACGCCCTAAACAACTCTTTAGAGTTGCTATTTCATGCAATCCTTAAAAGCATGTTGTTGTTGTTTTTTGTTTTTGTTTTTTTGAGTTGGAGTCTCACTCTGTCACCCAGACTGGAGTGCAGTGGCAGCTCCTGGCCACCGCTGCCTCGACCTGCTGGGCTCCGGCGATCCTTCAGCCTCAGCCTTCCAAGTAGCTGGAACTACAGGCACGCGCTACCACGCCCGGCTGATTTTTTTTATTTATTGTAGAGATGAGATCTCGCCAAGTTGCCCAGGGAGGTCTCAAACCCGCGGGCTCAGGCAATCCACTCACCTCGGCCTCCCAAAGCA
>NW_007248771.1:134312-135048 GCF_000164805.1 Carlito syrichta
ATTATTTTGGCCAGGCATGGTGGCTCACATCTGTAATCCCAGAATTTTGGGAGGCTGAGGCAAGAGGATTGCTTGAACTCAGGAGTTCGAGACCAGCTGGGAGGAACCTGTCTCTACAAAAATAAAAAAATAAACCAGGCATGGTGGCATGTGCCTGAGTCCCAGCAACT
Organism: Carlito syrichta; assembly: GCF_000164805.1. Classification (NCBI taxonomy): domain Eukaryota; kingdom Metazoa; phylum Chordata; class Mammalia; order Primates; family Tarsiidae; genus Carlito; species Carlito syrichta. Next base: position 134,483 of record NW_007248771.1, read on the forward strand.
CAGAAAGCTAAGGCAGAAGGACTGCTTGAGCTCAGGAGGTTGAGGCTGACGTGAGCTGTGATTGTGTTACTGCACTCTAACAAGGGCAACAGAGTGAGACACTGTCTGCAACAAACAAAAAAACAAACAAAAATTCAGGGAGGTAGGCCAGGCACGGTGGTGCACATCTTCTGTAATCCCGGTGATTTGGGAGGCCAAGGCAAGAGAATATTTGAGGCCAGAACTTCAAGACAAGCCTGGACAACATAGTGCGATCCCATTGCTACAAACAACTTAAAAAATTAGTTAGGCATAATGGTATGCACCTATAGTTCCAGCCACTTGGGACACTGAATTGGGAGGAATGCCTGAGACCATGAGGTCAAGGCTGCAATGAGATAGGATTACGCCACTGCACTCCAGCCGGGGCGACAGAATAAGACCCTGTATCTAAAAACAACAACAACAAAAAACTGCCAGGCACAGTGGCTCCCACCTATAATCCCAGCACTTTGGGAGGCAGAGGTGAGAGGACTGCCTGAGTCCAGGGGTTCAAGACCAGCCTGGGCAACTTGGCAAGACCTTGT
>NW_007248771.1:135748-136394 GCF_000164805.1 Carlito syrichta
CCTCAGCCTTCCGAGTAGCCGGAATTACAGGCATGCTACCACGCCCGGCTGATTTTTTGATTTATTGTAGAGATGAGGTCTCGCTGCCCAGGCGGGTCTCGAACCCGCGGGCTCAGGCAGTCCACTCACCTCAGCCTCCCAAAGGCGCGGGATTACAGGCTGAGCCACCGAGCCCGGCTGAACTATACACTTTTAAATAAGATAAGCTAGTCATGGTGGCACAGATCTGCAGTCACAGTTACTTAGGAGGCTAAGACAGGAGGATAGCTTGAGCCAAGAAGTTCGAAGCTAGAGTAGCTAAGATCACATCACTGTACTCCAGCCTGGGCAGGATAACAAAACAAAACCTTATCTCTAAAAAAAAAAATGGTTAACAGCCTAAGCAACATAGCAACACCTCAACACTACAAAAAAAAATTAGCCAGGCATGGTGGCACACACCTGTAGTCTCAGCTATTTGGGTAGCTGAGAAAAAATAATTGCCTGAGCCCAGAAGGTGGAGGCGGCAGGGAGCCATGATTGTGCCACCGCACTTCAGCCTAGGTGATAGAGTAAGACCCTGACCCCCCCCAAAAAAAAGTTCAAGATCAGCCGGGCTCGGTGGCTCAGCCTATAATCCCAGCACTTTGGGAGGCTGAGGTGAGTG
>NW_007248771.1:136414-137122 GCF_000164805.1 Carlito syrichta
CGGGTTCGAGACCCGCCTGGGCAACTTGGTGAGACCTCATCTCTACAATAAAGTAAAAAAAAAATTAGCTGGGCGTGGTAGCGCGCACCTGTAATTCCAGCAACTTGGAAGGCTGAAGTGGAGGGATCGCCGGTGCCCAGCAGGTTGAGGCTGCGGTGGCTGGGAGCAGCCACTGCACTCCAGTCTGGGTGACAGAGTAAGACTCCAACTCAAAAAAAAAAAATAAATAAAAAGTTCAAGATCCAGTCTGATCAACTTGGCAAGAGCCCATCTCTACAATAAATAAAAATTTGCCGGGTTTGGTATCACGCACCTGTGGTTCTACCTATTTGGAAAGCTGAAGTGGGAGGATCGCCTGAGCCCAGCAGGACCAGGCTATGTTGGCCGTGAGCATGCCATTGCACTCCAGCATGGGTGACAGAGTGAGACTCCAATACACACACACACACACACACACACACACACACACACACAGACACAAAGAGGTTAAGATAATATATTTTCTGTACTTTTGCCACAATTCTCTTTTCTTTTCTTTTTTTTTTTTTTTGAGTTAGTCTCACTCTATCGCCCTGACTGGGGTGCAGTGGCACGCTCCCGGCCACCGCAGCCTCAACCTGCTGGGCTCCGCTGATCCTTCAACCTCATCCTTCCAAGTAGCCAGAACTACAGGTGTGCACTACCATGCCTGGCTAATTTTTTTTTTTT
>NW_007248771.1:137503-145308 GCF_000164805.1 Carlito syrichta
CGGGTTCAGGCAATCCACTCACCTCAGCCTCCCAAAGGCACGGGATTACAGGCTGAGCCACTGAGCCCGGCTTAATTTTTTGATTTATTGTAGAGATGAGGTCTCACCAAGTTGCCCGGGTGTGTCTCAAAACTGTGGGCTCAGGCAATCCACTTTCCTGAGCCTCCCAAAGTGCTGGGATTATAGGCTGACCCACCTAGCCCAGCCACCACAATTTTTTTTTTTTTTTTTGAGTTGGAGTCTCACTGTCGCCCAGACTGGAGTGCAGTGGCCGCTCCCGGCCACCACAGCCTCGACCTGCTGGGCTCCGGTGATCCTTCCACCTCAGCCTTCCACGTAGCTGGAACTACAGGTGCACACTACCATGCCCGTCTGATTTTTGATTTATTGTGGAGATGAGGTCTCACCAAGTTGCCCGGGCGGGTCTCGAACCCACGGGCTCAGGCAATCCACTCACCTCAGACTCCCAAAGCGCTGGATTTATAGGCTGAGCCACCGAGCCCAGCCAAGAATAATTTTTATTGAACTTCATATATGTTACTGTGCCAGGAAACAAAATTTAACAATAAGTCATATGTATTCACAGCACAAAAAAGGAAAGAATGAGCTATTTCTTCAAAATTTCTTACTTCTATTTGACCATGGAGACCTTGGTTATAGTCTGATATAACATTTTATGTAAATATCTATCCAGAAATTAATAACTGAATTATAATAAAACTGAATTGTCTATAAAAGGCACAATTTGGCAGGGCTCGATGGCTCAGCCTGTAATCCCAGCATTTTGGGAGGCCAAGGAGAGTGGATTGCCTGAGTTCTGGGTTTGGAGATCAGCCTGGGCAACTTGGTAAGACTTTGTCTCTACAATAAATCAAAAAATTAGCCAGGCATGGTGGCACATGCCTGTACTTCTAGCTACTTGGAAGGCTGAGGTGGAAGGATCGCCTGAGCCCAGCAGATTGACGCAAAGGTAGCTGTGAGTGTGCTATTGCATTCCAGACTGGGCGGTGGAGTTAGACTCCAACTCAAAAAAAAAAAAAAGGTACAATTTAGGCAACTACTAAATCACATCCCTGCTGCAATGCTTTTACTTCTTGATTCAGTCTACGGTTTTGTTTAGTTTTTTTGTCACCCAGGCTGGAGTGCAGTGGCACGCTCATGGCCACCATGACGCGCCCAGACAACTTGGTGAGACCTCATCTCTACAATAAATCAAAAAATTAGCGGGGTGTGGTAGCGCACTCCTGTAGCTCCAACTACTTGGAAAGCTGAGGTGGAAGGATCGCCAGAGTCCAGCAGGTCGAGGCTGCGGTGGCCGGGAGCGTGCCACTGCATTCCAGGCGACGGAGTGAGACTTCGACTTAAAAAAAAAAAAAACTAAAATAAGAATAACTTTTATGTAAAATAAACTGTATATTTAAAAGTAAATTATATATAGATAAAATTAAAGCCACAGCTTGGCACGGTGGCTCATGCTTATAATCCCAGCACTTTGGGAAGCTGAGGTGGGAGGATTGCTTGAGCCCAGGAGTTCAAGGCCAGCCTGAACAACATAGCAAGACCTCGTCTCAACAAAGAATCAAAAAATTAGCCAGGTGTGGTGGCTCATGCCTCTAGTCCCAGCTACTCAGAGGAGGCTGAGACGGAAGGATTGCTTTAGCCCCGAAGTCCTAGACCAGCCTGGACAAAATAGCGGGACCTTGTCTCTACAAAAAAATAAAATTAAAAAATAAAATTAAAAAATAAAATTAAAATCAACAGTAATTGTTTAGACTTAAACTAACAAAAGACTTCTTGAGCAGAGGAGTATTTCATCCCTAACCTTGTTTAGAATTGCTGGCACATGGTGGTAAGGAAAGCAGCTGGCTTTCAATTTCCTACAGACATCACACTCTTACTGCCCACACCTGGGGGGGTCACGCCCCAACATCCCCACGCATACCCCTGCTTCGTGGTTCAGCTCATCAGGGTTGCTTTTGTTAATCTCAGCACACTTTAGAATGCATTCAGGTGTTACTAGGGAAACACTGGAGGCTCCGTTTTTCAAACGAACTAAAATTCCTCATGTAATAAAAACAACCACCCAATGACTCATCTTTCTGGGAATTCAATTTCCCTGAACTGAAGGAACTCAACAGGAAAAGAATCAGGAAGGGCCTCAAGGGCTGAATGTGCACATTGTTGGAGGATCAGAGGGGCCGTGTCCAGGATGGGGGAGGCAGGTGCGTGCTGGGAGCCAGGCCTGCCACCAGGGGGAGGTGTTCGGATGGGGGAGGGAGGCAAGTGTGTGCTGGGAGCCAGGTTTGCCACCAGGGGGAGGTGTCTGGATGGGGGAGGCAGGTGTGTGCTGGGAGCTGCTCTTCCTCAGCTGCCTCCACCTGTCCCCACTGGGACGTAGTCCCACACGCCCAGACCTGCTCATTTTTTCGTGAGAAGTCAATAATCTAGATGGCTATTTAAGATTTCCTGGCCTTTATTTTTATTTATTTATTTTTGAGTTGGAGTCTCACTCCATCACCCAGGCTGGAGTGCAGTGGCTCAATCATGGCCACCAGGCGCCGACCTGTTGGGCTCAGATGATCCTTCTGCCTCAGTTTTCCAAGTAGCTGGAACTACAGGCACGTGCCACCATGCCCGGCTAATTTTTTGATTTATTGTAGAGACGAGGTCTCACCAAGTTTCCCAGGCTCGTCTCAAACCTTTGGGCTCAGACAATCCCCTCACCTCGGCCTTCCAAAGTGCTGAGATTACAGGCTTGAGCCACTGCGCCTAGCCGCTTTCCTGACTTTTAAACGTTGGAAATCAACTCAAACTCTAGAAAGCAAGCAGCACAAACAAAACATCCACAGCTGCAGTGTGGCCCTGGGCCCCCAATTTCCCTAATGAACAATGCAGAAGTCACAGCTAAGCAAGCTTGAGGAAATCACGCAAACAGATTTCCTTCTCGGGTCCTTCTCTTTTCCCAGAAAGTGACATTTTGGAAAAAATCCTGATAGGGTGACACCACATTCATAATCATCTGCAATTTATCAAGAAAAATAGCTTAAGAGAGGAGGCGAGTGGGAGGGCCTGAGCTCTGGCAGGCCTTCCTCCAGGCTCCAGGCCAAGTGTGGCGTCGCTCAGATGCCTGCTGACTAACTGATTGACTTGACCACAGGCAAACCTCTTTTCCCTTCCAGGGCAATGACTTAAAAGATGATCTCCCTCCCTTTATTAGGGGGAAGCATTCCTGCCTAGACTCAGGACAGCTGCAACCAGTTCCCTGGAGCAATCACTGAACCACTAGGATTCCACAGAGCCCGGAGCCTCCGAGGCCTCTGGCCCCAGCCTTGCAGCACACCTCGGGAAGTGAGTGGCACCTCGAGAGGTGAGTTTCTGCCAAGGCTTCCCACTTCCTCCTCCAGCCCCATGCATCTGAGCCAATGAACTGCAGTTAAGGAAACCAACCCAAACCCTCACATCTGTGTCTTGTTTGAATCAGCACCTGGCTTCTTAAAAGTGAAGGCGATTCAAATTTGAGATGAAACAGGAGATGCCCTGCGTTTCCGCAGGTCATCAGGTTTCTGGAATGTCACTGGGGAGACTAGAGCAAGTCCTCTGACATAAGTTCCACTGAGCATCTCAAGGCTCCCTCCCACGCAGGTCAAATCAGAACTAGAAGCAAGAGCATGAAAAAGGCCTTGTCTTCAGTGGCCATAAGAATGCTCGGGTTTGGCCGGGTTCAGTGGTTCAACCTGTAATCCCAGCACTTTGGGAGGCCGAGGCAAGTGGATTACCTGAGCCCGTGAGTTCGAGACCAGCCTGGGCAATTTGGCAAGACCGCATTTCTACAGTAAATAAAAAATTAGCCAGTGTGGTAGCGCGCACCTGTAGTTCTGGCTACTTGGAAGGCTGAGGTGGAAGAATTGCTGGAGCTCAGTGGGTAGATGCTGGGGTGGCCATGACCACGCCGCTGCACTCCGGCTTGGGCAACAGAGTGAGGCTCCAACTCAAAAGAAAAAAAAAAAAAGAATGCTTCAGTTTAAGTGGATGAAAACTCCCCTTCAGGGATGGGTTGTCATGGCTCCTCTCAGGGACGCCCTGGCCGTCAAACCTGTGACTGTGCATCCGTTTTTAAAAGTCCCTGGGAAAAGCTGTGCCTGATTCCAGGCTTACTGTTCAGGCAAGCAAAGGCCCCACAGGTTAATCTCCAACCCTGTCCCACTGGAGAACCAGGTCTAGGACTTAAACAAGCCAGTCAACACACTATAATGACATGAGGAAAGAATCTTCCCATTGCTCCCAAATCAGCTTCTTTGTAAGCAAATGTTCACTGCTAATGTTCTGGACTGGATTTTTATTTTATAACCAACAAACAAAAAAGATTAGAAAGGATGATTTAGCCCTAGCTACTCAGAAGGCTGAGGCAGAAGGATCACCTGATCCCAGGAGGTTGAGGCTGCAGGGATCCATGATTGTGCCACTGTACCCCAGCCTGGGTGACAGAGTGAGACCCCGACTCAAAAATAAAAAAAGAATGATTGGCAAAAACTGATATGACTCAATTATATTCTCCCAAATGTCTATTTCTGAAATTTCCATCATCAGTGTACGCTATTTGAACATCACACAAGAAGGAAAAAGAATAATGATTGCCTTGATCAGATCAAGAGATGAGAGGCCAAGTTGTTGACCCCAATTTTTTCTGCTGGGGTTGAGCTGGTGGGAGGGGATGACCCACTTAAAATTGCCCAAACCATTCTCTCTATTAAGCTTCATTAGATCAATACAAGTCTTCTTTTTCACAATGTAGTATCTTCAAAAGAGCAATTCTCTGTGACATTTCAAGCATCAGTGGAGAAGAGCTATTTTGATGAGAGGGGAGATTGTGTCCCTCAAAATAACAGCATGGAGGCATCACATCTCTCCCCTCTGAACCCAGTCAGTCCTACAGACCCTCTGCACACCAGTCCCTCCTGTTGAGGAACCTCTTGAAATACTAACCACACAGGCTTCAGAGAATTTACGAATGATGTCGAAGGTGGTGACACTGTCCTGAAGCCCTTGGACCTGGCAGGTGGTATTGCTACTTCTTTCTGTCATTTACTCTGTCCTGTAAATATCTTCCAATAAGGACAGTGGCCCCCTTATTGGCCCCCTCACTCACTGGAGTGAGACTCAACCTGTTGGGCTCTGGCAACCCTTCCGCCTCAGCCTTCCAAGTAGCCTGAATTACAGGCACGTGCTACCACGCCCTGCTAATTTTTGATTTATTGTAGAGATGAGGGCTCGGCAAGTTGCCCAGGTGGGTCTCAAACCCGTGGGCTCCCAAAGCATGGGATTCCAGGCTGAGTCACCAAGCCCGGCCTCGTGTCGCTTTTTCTATTCTTTGCTACTCAAACCTTTCGGCTCTACCACCAAAAACAAACCCCAAACCTTGTAAAGTAACCCAAACTCCCTGAAATGCTCCTTGAAAATGGCTTTGGAGGATAAGATTGTGCCCTTGTGTGATCGCAAGACACAGGGCAGAAGCTGAGTCAGGACTAGGGCTGTCGAGGGAGGCAGGGGCACCAACAGGGCCCAGTTGACTCCCCTGTGAGCACCGGTATCCACCCTCAGAAGAGGCTGAAGGGAAGAGACTGTCCACAGTAGTTGTCTCCGTGGAATCCTGGGGTTGGGGTAGGGAAAGTGTATTCTTGCAGGCAAAGGGGTATTTGTAGCTTGAGCAAGTGCCCTGCCCCTGCTGGAGGAATTCCCACCGTAGGTTTCCCAGACTTGGTCTTCACCAGCACACATCAGAACACTGGCCTTCTTCAGCCTAGCAGTGCTCAATCTTGAACGTCCCACGGTCTAGTCAATGGGGACCACACAAAATCACAGTTCTGCAGAGCAGGTACCCAGTTGTGACCAAAGACAGTGATAAGGGAGAAAAGCCAGGCCTTCTATTCCCTCAGCACCAGGAAAGTCCTCTCTCAATTTATGTAGAGAAATGAAAACTTAGAACATACACTTGCCTAGCAGCCAGTTTCATTGCCTCATTCTCAGAAACCCTGAAACCCAGGCAAGAAAATCTGTCCTAGGAGCAACAGTTTGCGTCTGAGGGTTCCCTTTGACATTCTAAGGTGTTTGCTTTCAGCCCATTGTTGCTAATCTAACTTTTCATAAGCAAATTCCCACCCCAAGGAGGGGGCAGTCATCCTGCACTCCAGCCTGCTGGGCAGCTGAAGCCCTGGGCTCCACGAAGGGCAAGAGAACAGCTCGTACTGCACTTCCCTTGCTTCCTTCTGGAATACGCGATGCATTTTTATAGAGGGCGGTGGGGGAGGGAAGAACCACATTCAGATCCAGCATCATTCTTCCCCACAGCGTCATTTCAAAAGCCAGAGGACAGCGGATGAAGAGGCTGGAGCGGGCCAGAATCCCCAACCACATCCTGACCCCGACTCCCCCACCTGTCCTAGGCCTGACCGCTCCCAACCCTATCTTGGCCCTGAGCCCCCCACCCCATCCTGGCCTGAACCCTCTCTACCCTGTCCTGGCCTGAACACCCCACCCCATCCTGGCTGAGCGGGTCCACCAGGCAGCTGTGGAGTTCCCTCCTCAGGGAAACTAACTGGTAAGTACTTTCCTGTTTGTTTCCCTCAAACCCACACATTTTCAGCTGACCTGGGGAGGGCTCCTGCAGATGATTTATTTACAAAACAACATTTGACTAACTAGCAGCTGGCAGAGCAGGACAGGACTCCTGATGGTGCACAAGAGCACTGGCTGCAGATTCCTGTTTTTGGTGTCGTCAGCATTCAGGGACAGTCCCACAGGGCACGCCACAGCTGCTGATGCATCCTAAACATTGCCAGCGTGTAGCTGGGGCGGGCGGGCCAGCAAGAACTTTCAGTTATTTTCTCAGCTTTTACCCAGATAATCACAGCTCAGAAATTTGGATTTTACACAGTCATGATCCAGAAATAGTCAAACATCATTTGTGGAAGTCACTGCAGAGAAACTGGTAGGGAAGATGGTACTCTAGATGAAAACTGACTTCAGTAAAGATTTCTGCCTCACCAAACTTTTAATGAAAAGAATAAATACCAAGGCCACAATGAAAATTAGCATAGTTTTTATTGTGTATAGTTTTTGACAGTATGAAAATTAGAAAGTAGAAAATGTAACTAGTAACTAATTAAAGAAATATTACTAACATAGCACTCTCATAAAGTTGAACAGTTTCTTGACACTGCTCTTGTTAGATTACAAGGTGGGAGAGAAACGCTGAGCTTAGTGGTGACTTGGTCCCTGCAGTGGTGTGGTCTCTGGTGACATGGTCCTGCCAGCTTCCATGTAGAAGATGAAGGCTGTGGTCTGCTCAAGGGTCCCACTGTTCTGCTGTTGCTGAATTTTTGAAGTCTCTTCTCAATTCCCTGTTGGAATACTCTGTAGTTGGGCTCTCCCGGGGAGGGGTAAATGGCTACAGGTCAAGAAGTGGCTGGGACAGAAGGTTCAGCCATTTGATTCTAGCCAGAACCTGTTAGCACCAACAATCTTTGTCTGACAGCTTACTGCTTGTCCAAAAGAAAGCAGTTGAAACCAAACAAAGATTTGAAAACAGAACTTTCACCAATGAATGTTCTAGTTGGCCTCTGCACTTAAGACAAGTTTATTTGCTCGAGAATCCACACACCTGTGACTAAGATGATCCACTACTTCCTTTTTTTTTTTTTTTTGAGTTGGAGTCTCACTCTGTAACCCAGACTGGAGTGCAGTGGCTGTTCCCGGCCACCGCAGCCTTGACCTGCTGGGCTCCGGTGATCCTTCCGCCTCAGCCTTCC
>NW_007248771.1:145345-154154 GCF_000164805.1 Carlito syrichta
GCTGATTTTTTTATTTATTGTAGAGATGAGGTCTTGCTGCCCAGGCGAGTCTCGAACCCGCGGGCTCAGGCAATCCACTCATCTCAGCCTCCCAAAGGCACGGGATTACAGGTTGAGCCACCGAGCCCGGCTGATCCACTACTTCCAAAGGGCCTCTCTCTGGGTCTCAAATTCCTCTTACTGAATAATTCTCACATCTGCATGTTTTCCAGACCATAAATGGTTACACTTTTCATGGCTTATCATTATTACTTTATCTCAGATTTAAATCATTCAGTTTATAAAAGAAGGTCATACATTTTCTGTGTTACTTTGCCACAGATCATCAGCTCCCTGAGGTTGATATTTAACTTGGCATTCGCCATCAAAGGTCACACCACTTGGAGCAATTATTCTGGAAGGCAGCTTAGCAATGTGTATGTACATATGGTAATATATTTGATCTCTTTACCTGGAGGTCCCTTTTCTGCTCAGAAGTAATTATAAAGAGGGAAAAGCTTCATGCTCAAAGAATTTTTTTGAATTATTTGTAAACTTAAAAGATCTGGGGCCATTGCCTTGGTAGACTCTGGTGCAGCCATGTGTTCTTTGAGCTATGGCTGTTGCCACGCTTCCTGGCTTTGGCCCCCTCCCCCACTTTGGGGAGGTGAATCATCTCTCTCCCTTCTCTTTCTCTTTCTAATTTACTTTTAAATAAACCTTTCTTTCTTTGCTAAAAAAGAAAAAAAAACTGATGCAACCTAAATATCCAAAACTAGAATAGTTAAGGAACTCCTCAATTTCTCAATGAAAAGGTTTGCAGTTATTTTTTAAAATCCCAATTTGAGGGCTATAGAACATCACAGATGGGTACTTATGTGATGTTAGCCACAATTATAATTATGTAAAAAGTAAATTAAGTTGAAAAGATTTAATCTGCAAAATCGATCATAGGTGTGTTACAGCTGGAAGTGGTACCTGTAATCCCAGTACTTGGGGAGACCAAAAACCCATATCTACAGAAAATAGAAACAACTTTATAATGTTGAAAATTCCCATCTATTCTTTTTCTTTAGGTTTCCATTCTCATACAAACAACAAAAAAATTTAAACCCTTAAATCTAAGCCGGGCTCGGTGGCTCAGCCTGTAATCCCGCGCCTTTGGGAGGCTGAGGTGAGTGGATTGTCTGAGCCCGCGGGTTCGAGACACACCTGGGCAGTGAGACCTCATCTCTACAATAAATCAAAAAAATCAGCCGGGTGTGGTAGCTCATGCCTGTAATTCCGGCTACTGGGAAGGCTGAGGCGGAAGGATCGCCGGAGCCCAGCAGGTCGAGGCTGCGGTGGCTGGGAGCGGCCACTGCACTCCAGTCTGGGCGACAGAGTGAGACTCCAACTCAAAAAAAAAAACCCCTTAAATCTGCAGGGGAGCTGTGGGGGGATGGCTATTCAGTTATAATTCATCTGGTGAATTCTTTGGTGACATTAACTTCAGTAAAGACTTCTGCCTCGTCAATCTTTTAATGAAGGGAATAAATACCAAGGCCACAATGAAAACTAGTATAGTTTTTGATAGTATGAAAATTAGAAAGTAAAAAATGTAACTAGTAACTAATTAAAGAAATATTACTAACATAGCACTCTCATAAAGTTGAACAGTTTCCAAATACGCCTCAAGGTTATAACTGCATAGTTATCTTTATGAGGGAGGACCCAAAAAAACCCAGAATTTACTTATAAAAAATTGTGAAGCCGGGCTCGGTGGCTCAGCCTGTAATCCTGCGCCTTTGGGAGGCTGAAGTGAGTGGATTGCCTGAGCCCACAGGTTCAAGACCCGCCTGGGCAGCGAGACCTCATCTCTACAATAAATCAAAAAATCAGCTGGGTGTGGTAGTGCATGCTGTAATTCTGGCTACTTGGAAGGCTGAGGCGGAAGGATCGCCGGAGCCCAGCAGGTCGAGGCTGCGGTGGCCGGGAGCGGCCACTGCACTCCAGTCTGGGTGAAAGTGAGACTCCAACTCAAAAAATAAAAAATAAAAAAATAAAATAAAAATTAATTGTGAGCTGGGCTCAGTGGCTCAGCCTGTAATCCCGTGCCTTTGGGAGGCTGAGGTGAGTGGATTGCCTGAGCCTGCGGGTTCGAGACCCACTGGGCAACTTGGCGAGACCTCATCTCTACAATAAATCAAAAAATTAGCCAAGGTGTGGTACTGCGTGCCTATAGTTCCAGCTACTTGGAAGGCTGAGGCAGAAGGATCGCCGGAGCCCAGCAGTTCGAGGCTGCGGTGGCCGGGAGAGGCTACTGCACTCCAGTCTGGGCGACAGAGTGAGACTCCAACTCAAAAAAAAAAAAAAATGTGTATTTATCTTCAAAGTACTCTCCATTTGATGTAACACACTTATCAAGACACTTTTTCTACTGCTCAAAACAGTTTTTGAACTAATATATTTTGATATCTTTTAGTGCTTCTGCTGTTTTTTGTCTCACAGCTTACATGTTGGCAAAACGTTTCCCTTTGAGAACTTTTTCTTTTTTTGAGTTGGAGTCTCACTCTGCAGTGGCACACTCATGGCCACCCCAGCATCGACCTGCTGGGTGCTGGGGATCCTGCCGCCTCGGCCTTCCAAGTAACTGGAACTACAGGCATGTGCCACCATGCCTGGCTAATTTTTTTATTTATTGTAGAGACGAGGTCTCGCCAAGTTGCCCGGGCTGGTCTTGAACCCGAGGGTTCAAGCAATCCACTTGCCTCGGCCTCCCAAAGTGCTGGGATTATAGGCTGAGCCACCCTGCCTGGCCTGAGTACTTTGTCATCCAGGGAAACAAAATGTTGCTTGTGGTGAGATCAGGTGAATAGGGAGGGTGGGGCGCAAAGTCATGCTACTTTTGGTCAAAAACAGCTGAACACTCAGCGTGGTGGGGGCAGGTGAGCTCGTAAATCACCCAACATGAGACGGGCAAACATGTTGAAAGAATCTCCCCCCAAAAATTCACTGAAGCAGAAGGCAGCCTCTCATAACAACAAAGCCAGCTTCCTAGAATACTCACCTAGTAAGGGAAGCCTGTATATAAGGGGCCTGCCCTCCAAAAGACAATTCCAGCCTCATACATCTGCTGTTTTGATTTTGCCCAAGCTCTGCCACTACCTCACTGCATGGCATGAGGCAGAGCAAATTCTCCAAACCTCAGTTTCTTTTCCTTTAAATTAAATATAGGCCAGGCAGGAGAATTGCTTGAGCCCAGGAGTTCAAGACCAGCCTGGGCAACATAATGAGACCTCATCCCTACAAAACAAACAAACAAAAAAACCCTAGCGACTTAGAAGGCTGTGGGAGGATCTCCTAAGACCAGGATGTCAAGACTGTGGTGAGCCATGGTCCTGCCACTGCACTCCAGCCTAGGCAAAAGAGTGAGACCCCGCCAGCCTTGGTGGCTCAGCCTCAGCCTGTAATACCAGCACTTTCGGAGGTCGAGGCGAGTGGACTGCCTGAGCCTGCTGGTTCGAGACCAGCCTGGGCAACTTGATGAGACCTCATCTCTACAATATATCAAAAATTAGCTGGCTGTGGTAGCGCGTGCCTGTAATTCCGGCTACTTGGAAGACTGAGGCAAAGGATTGCCGGAGCCCAGCAGGTCGATGCTGGGGTGGTCGAGAGTGTGCCACAGTACTCCAGCCTGGGCGACAGAGTGAGACTCCAACTAAAAAAAAAAGAGTGAGACCCCAGCTAGAAAAAAATAAACTCATCCACCTCTAGAATGATTTTATCATTAACACACACATATATATGTGTATTTGACTAGAATTCTTCCCACACACTAAATAGGAAGTTGGGAAAATTTAAAAGCTATTAAAAGACCCTAGATGAGTTCTTTTTTTTTTTTGAGTTGGAGTCTCATTCGGTCGCCCAGACTGGAGTGCAGTGGCCGCTCCCGGCCACCACAGCCTCAACCTGCTGGGCTCCGGCGATCCTTCCGCCTCAGCCTTCCCAGTAGCTGGAATTACAGGCATTCACTACCATGCCCGGCTGATTTTTTGATTTATTGTAGAGATAAGGTCTCGCTGCCCAGGCGGGTCTCGAACCCACGGGCTCAGGCAATCCACTCATCTCAGCCTTCCAAAGCGAGGAATTACAGGCTGAGCCACCAAGCTCGGCTTAGATGATTTCTTTATTCCTTGTGTGGGAGGGGCACCCTGCTCTGAACAATATTTCATAAATATGGTGTTTTGCCATGGTCTTCCTTTTGGTTTTGTGAAGGTTGATTGGGGGAAAGGTGGATTTCAGCACACACTCAGAACTGCTTATCTTGAAGAATTATAATACACCAAGCATTGTATAAAAGTGGTATTTTAATCCTCAGAATTATATTATCTCTCCCAAAACATGGAGCGGAAAAAAATGATTATAGAGAATATACACTCATTTTACCTTTTACTAGAATATTTACAAGAATACTTACACTCATTTGTTTCAGCCTTCAATAAATAAAAGACATTTTTATTTTTATTTTTTGAGTAGGGTTCTCATTCTGTCTCCCAGACTGGAGTGCAGTGGCCGCTCCCGGCCACGGGGAGCGGCCACTGCAGCCTCAACCAGCTGGGCTCCGGCGATCCTTCCGCCTCAGCCTTCCGAGTAGCCGGAATTACAGGCACGCGCTACTATGCCCGGCTGATTTTTTGACTTATTGTAGAGATGAGGTCTCGCCAAGTTGCCCAGTGGGTCTCGAACCCACGGGCTCAGGCAATCCACTCACCTCAGCCAAAGACTGATTTTTAAAATAACTCAGCCTGATGTGGTGGCTCAAGCCTATAATCCCAGCACTTTGGGAGGCAGAGGTAAGAGGATTGCCCGAGTCCAGGGGTTCGAGACCAGCCTGGGCAACTTGGTGAGACCTCATCTCTCAAGGCTGAGGCAAAAGGATCACACAAGCCCAGCAGGTCAAGGCTGCAGTGGCTGTGAGCGTGCCACTGCACTCCAACCTGGGTAACAGAGTAAGACTCTAACTCAAAAATAAATAAATAAAATAAAACAATCCAGACCTATTTTCTTTTCTTTTTTTTTTTTTTTTTTTTTTGAGTTAGGGTCTCACTCTGTCACTCAGACTGGAGCGCAGTGGCTCTCCTGGCCACTGCAGCCTCAACCTGCTGGGCTCTGGCGATCCTTCCACCTTAGCCTTCCAAGTAGCTGGAACTACAGGCACGTGCTACTACGCCCAGCTAATTTTTGATTTATTGTAGAGATGAGGTCTCGCCAAGTTGCCCAGGAGGGTCTCGAACCCGCGGACCCGGGCAATCCACTCACCTCGGCATTCCAAAGTGCTGGGATTACAGGCTGAGCCACCGAGCCCTGGTTCCAGACCTATTTTCTATACATGGCAGATGGCATCTGTTCCAAATCACTGCTGCTCCTTACTGATTTCCTACACAATGGCCACTGCTCCTTATTTTTCCTCAAGCAATCAGTAAGTGATGTATCCATCAAACTTAAGAGAGTGCACAAATAGAATTTCTCTCTCTCCAACGCAGACCATGGAGGGGTTCTTCAGCAAGTGGATGACAGCAGTCTGTGAAATTACAGCAAGTGGCTGGGCTGTGTTATCCTGACATTCACACAATAAATGAACTCATCTACACGAATCATTTGCTGCAAAACAAACAGCCTCCTTTAGCAGAACACGGTCACAGGACAGAATGTCCTGCTTGCTTGTCAAAGAAGGGATGAGTACTAATGTAGCTTTACCGTGGCAGCAGAAAGAAAGCCATGATTTTGCTGTTCACAGTTATCTTTCAGCTGATGTTTACTCTAGGATGAAACATAAATCCAAGATGTCATCAAAACTAACCACAAATAACATCAAATGAGCTCTCTGATTACAGCCATTGATCAGTACATTACTAAAAGCCCAAGAAGTTGCTAAGCTTCAACAGTCATGTTAGTCATGTGAATTACTTCATAGTACACCATAATAAAAGGATCGATCAAGTAAAGTCATAACAACCATACTGCATATTCATTGAGCTCTTATTACGAGCCAGGCACTGTGCTAGGCACATAAATACATGTAATTCATACAGCAAACCTAGAATAGTTTGCTCATGGGTTTTCTCCCCAGATCACAGATGAAAAAATGGAAATTGAGTTACTAAAAGAAAAAAAAATTATTTTTTGAGTCAGGGTCTCACTCTGTCACCCAGACTACAGTGAGTGACATGCTCACAGCCACCACAGACTTGACTCGCTGGGTTCAGAGCAATCCTTCCACCTCAGCCTCCCAAGTAGCTGGGACTACAGATGTGCGCCATCATGCCTGGCTAATTTTTTTTTATTTTTTAAATTCTAGAGATGAGGTCTCGCCATGTTGCCCAGGCTGGCCTCAAACCCCCAGGCTCAAGCAATCCTCTTATCTCTGCCTCCCAAAGTGCTGGCATTACAGGCATGAACCACCATGCCTGGCTTCAAAAATTTATAAGTATGCATGTCCAGTGTCTTCAATTTGGCATCTATGTTGGGCTGAAAAAATTCAAGGCAGAGCCAGACTCGGTGGCTCAGCCTGTAATCCCGCGCCTTTGGGAGGCTGAGGTGAGTGGATTGCCTGAGCCCGTGGGTTCGAGACCTGCCTGGGCAGCAAGACCTCATCTCTACAATAAATCAAAAAATCAGCCGGGCGTGGTAGCCCATGCCTGTAATTCTGGCTACTTGGAAGGCTGAGGCGGAAGGATCGCCAGAGCCCAGCAGGTCGAGGCTGCGGTGGCGAGGAGTGGCCACTGTACTCCAGTCTGGGCGACAGAGTGAGACTCCAACTCAAAAAAAGAAAAAAAAAATTCAAGGCAGTACCTACAAGTGAGAAAATAAGAACCAATTTGCTGGCCACAGTGGACCTGAGTCGTAGTTACTCAGGAGGCTGAAGCAGAAGGATCACTTGAGTCCAGGAGTTGGAGGCTGCAGTGAGCTATGACCCTGCCACTATACTCCAGCCTGGGCAACATAGTGGGACAATGCCTCTTAAAAAAAAAGAAGAAGAAAAGAAACTAGGAGATACTAGAAGCAGAGGGAAGATAGGAAACTGGAGACAGAAAAGAACATCATAGTAACAGATGATCTATACTGAGCAATATGGGATAAACAAGCTTTTCTTCTGTGTTCTCGCCATGTCCTCAATACTTCTGCCACTGAAGTGGGGGAGCTTTCCCCAAACCAAGATCATCTCCAAATCTTTTTTTTTTCTGATACAATGTCTGGCTATGTTCCCCAGGCTGGTCATGAACTCCTGGCCTCTAGCAATGCTACCACCTAGCTGGGACTCCAGAATGCACTGCACCCTGCTTACAACTCTCCAGTTCTCTGTGGACACCACGGGTGCCCTTCAAATTAACTCAGGTCTGATGCCATCTACCTGGGGATAGTACAGACCCCACAGGTCAAGGGCTTGTCCCCACTGGATGTCCCCAGATCCAAGGCCAGTCGCGGGTCTAGTCTGTGCTTCCCATGGATATAACCGGGGTCCTCACTACCTCCCTCACATCCTTGGTTTCCTAGATCAGCGCAGAGGACGTAAGGTTGTGGTTACTCACCGACCACAGCAACCTGTGCCGACGAGCACTCAGGCGCAGCCGATGGAGGCCTCAGGTGGAGGCTAGGCTCCCCTGTCCCTCCAGCACCAGCTCCGGACCTCCACGTGCTCCCACCGGAAGTTCTTGCTTCCCTGGCGGCCTCCGTAGCTGATGTGATTGATGAGTCCATTGGCCATTGGAAATCAGTGCCCCGCCAGCCCGCCCTCTCCGGAGGTGGGTTTGGGGCTGCGCTGTAGACATGATGGTAATGATGGCGCCTGCCCCCTTTACGCCCAGCGGGGTTCCAGTGTGTGCCTGGGAGGGGCGCAAAAGAAGCTTGTCTAGGAGGGGTGGGCTACAGCAGGAAAGATAGGGTAGAAGTGCCTGTGGGGGCTACGATGGGGGACGACATGTGCAAAGATGGGGGGATGGGCGTGAGGGAGGTAGTGGAGGCCCGAGGTCCTGTGAGCTGAAGTTCCGGTAGAGGTGGCTCTTCTCTGCTGTAATGAGGTGCCGCAGGGCCTGGGTGGGTCCCCCAAGAGAGGAGGTGGCGCTTGTGAAAACCCAGCTAGGCATTCTGGGTAGAGCCTGAGGGCCCAGGTACTGGGGAGGACGAGGCAGGAGGATCGTTTGAGGTCAGGAGTTTGTGACCAGCTTGGGCAACGTAACAAGACTCCTCTCTCTAAAAAATTCAGGCAGCCGGGCTCGGTGGCTCAGCCTGTAATCCTGCGCCTTTGGGAGGCCGAGGTGACTGGATTGCCTGAGCCCGGGGGTTCGAGACCCACCTGGGCAACTTGGTGAAACCTCATCTCTACAATAAATTAAAAATGAACCGGGCGTGGTAGTGCGCGCCTGTAGTTCCAGCTACTTGGAAAGCTGAGGAGGAAGGATCGCCAGAGCCCAGCAAGTCGAGGCTGCGGTTGCCGTGAGCATGCCACTGCAGTCTCCCCTGGGCAATGGAGTAAGACTCCAACTCAAAAAAAAAAAAAAAAATTAAAGACTTAGCTGGGTGTCATGGTGCATGCCTGTGGTCCCAGCTACCCAGAAGGCTGACGAGGTGGGATCACCTGAGCCCACGAGGGTAAGGGTGTGGTGAGCTGTGATTGTCCCACTGCACTCCAGCCTGGATGACAGTTTGAAACACTGTCTCAAAAACAAGAACAGGCCGGGCTCGGTGGCTCAGCCTATAATCCCGCACTTTGGGAGGCCGAGGTAAGTGAATTGCCTGAGCCCGCAGGTTCGAGACCTGCCTGGGCAACTTGGCAAAACCTCATCTCTAC
>NW_007248771.1:154187-156409 GCF_000164805.1 Carlito syrichta
CGTGGCCACTGCACTCCAGTTTGGGCGACAGAGTGAGACTCCGACTCAAAAAGAAAACACAAAAAACAAGAACAACAGAAAAAGCAAGTCTGTGGTCCTATGAACTTCGGCCAACCTGACTCTCCCCAATGTAGAGAAGAAATTTCACAAG
This sequence comes from Carlito syrichta, assembly GCF_000164805.1. Taxonomy (NCBI): domain Eukaryota; kingdom Metazoa; phylum Chordata; class Mammalia; order Primates; family Tarsiidae; genus Carlito; species Carlito syrichta. The sequence continues at coordinate 154,339 of NW_007248771.1, forward strand.
TCCTCTCTGCAACCTCCACACCACCAGCCATCAGGTTTCTGTGCTGACAGAACTTCAGGCATCAAGTCAGTCACACTTTATGCCTGGTTTTCTGCTTCAAAACCCTCGTTTCTGGTTGGTCATGAAACATCTACAAGTGTGAAGCATGTGATGCTTGTCCCTCCTGGTATGGAGTGAGGCCCCTTGGACTGAGTGTTGCCTTTCTCCAGGGCCAGATACTCAGTAGGTATGTCTGTTAGCGACTAAGTGCCAGTTTCTGACCATGTCAGCCTTTAGGAGATTCTGTCCCCCTCAGTTCTGTTGTTCTGCTCTGGCTGGCCAAATGGCCCTCTTTATTTTATTTTATTTATTTATTTATTTAGAGTTGGAGTCTCACTCTGTTGCCCAGGGTGAAGTGCCGTGGCATGCTCACAGCCAATGCAGTCTCGACCTGCTGGGCTCAAGTGATCCTTCCGTCTCAGCCTTCCAAGTAGCTGAAATCATAGACATGTGCCACCACGCCTGGCTGATTTTTTTTTTTTTTTTTTTAATTGTAGAGACGAGATCTTGCCATGTTGCTCAGGCTGGTCTCAAATCCCTGAACTCAGGTAATCCTCCCACTTCCACCTGTGGTGGAATTATAGGCATTAGGCCCTGTGTGGCTAAAGTGTCCCTCTTTAAAAGTCAGCTGTGGGCATTGGAGAACACTGTCCTCCTTTTTCTTCCAGAAAAGTTGTCTCTGCCTGTTCTTTCAGCACCTCACAGGATGGGATACCAGGCCTCCCTCATCCTGCTCCCTCTCCTCTGGATACCTCCCAGTTCATCACAGCTCCTCTTAAATTGCAATCTTCACAAGACAGCACACCACCCCCAGGGCTGCTGACCAATTCAAGTGGAATTGGATGGACACTCCCTTTGTTCTATTAATATCAGATCAAAGGCAAATTCACTTGTTTTTATTAGCTGTCACATCTTTCTGTTGAGTCACATTGAGCGAGGTCAGGGTCAAGGAGAAAGTTTATGTTTGGGCAGAAAAGCAGCATGTTTCGATGAGAGAACAGTTCACTACTGAGCACTGAACGTGGTACCATTGTGAATGGCAGAGGGACAGTGGTGACTGGCCCAAGCTGGGCATGCTCATTGACTTCCCTCTCCTGGTGAAACAGAGCTGAATAAACCACTAATGCAGAATTTCTAAATGGGAGGTAATTCAGGGCCTGTCATTGCCTGAACACATCACCCACTGGGGAAACCTGTTGGAGAAGGTGACTGGCTTTGTCCTGTGACATTCAACGCTGGTGCTGCTTAGCAAGTTCATGCCGAAATGGAGAAGTCGGGTCACTCTAAGGAGCCTTCTAGACACTGGATTTAGTTCCATCTTCCAGGTTAGAATGGTGGAAGTCAACTTTTTAATTTCAATTTATAGAAATAATTGAATGTCCATTGTGATTTCCTCTTTTAAGAACCTTTCTTGAATGCAAGCAAAAATCATGATGTCTTCAACTCAATGCAAGTAACACATGGTTACTATTAATATGATTGTTCTTTGGTGGTTTTAAAGATGAACTGAGACTTGCCAAGCCTTTTGCCTTGAATAAGTAATCACAGGAATTACTAAACATGGTTTAGTGATTCAGGGAATCCAGCATTAGGTTTAAGATGGTTTGTCTGATTTTGTTTGGGTAGAGAAAATCTGCAATGAGAAGGAAAGATATAGGAAACTATTCTAAAAGTAGAATTAAAAAAAAAAAAACATTTTATTGTATCAGGTGGTTTGTTACTGAATTCCTTCCAAGTTCCATGCCAGAAATAAACTACTTGTTGGGAGTGGTGGCACATGCCTGTAGTCCTAGCTACCCAGGAGACTAAAGGGGAAGGATCTGCTTGAATCAGAAAGTCCAACCTGGGCAACATAGTGAGACCCTGTCTCTATAAAAATAAAAAGTAGGCTGGGTATGGTGGCTCAAGCCTGTAATACCAGCACTTTGGGAGGCCGAGGTGAGGGGATTGCCTGAGCTCATGGGTTCAAGAACACCCTGGTTGGCCGGGCTCGGTGGCTCAGCCTATAATCCCAGCGCTTTGGGAGGCTGAG
>NW_007248771.1:156477-165732 GCF_000164805.1 Carlito syrichta
GGAAGGCTGAGGCGGAAGGATCGCTGGAGCCCAGCAGGTTGAGGCTGCAGTGGTTGGGAGCGGCCACTGCACTCCAGTCTGGGCGACAGAGTGAGACTCCAACTCAAAAACAAACAAACAAACAAAGAACAGCCTGGCAACTTGGCAAGACCTCATCTCTACAATAAATCAAAAAATTAGCTGGGCATGGTAGTACACGCCTGTAGTTCCAGCTACTTGGAAGGCTGAGGTTGGAAGAGTGGCCTGAACCCAGCAGGTCGATGCTGGGGTGACCGTGAGTGTGCCACTGCACTCCAGCCTGGGCAATGAAGTAAGACTCCAACTCAAAAATAACAATTAAAATAATGAATAATAAAAAGTATATTTTTTAAAAACGGAGTGGCTCTCACCCTCGTGATCCTAGCCCTTTGGAAGGCTGAGGTGGAAGGATAGCTTAAACCCAGGAGTTTGAGACCAGCCTAAGCAACATAGCAAGACCTCATCTCTACAAAAAATAAAAGAATTAGCCAGGCATGGTGGCACTCACCTATAGTCCTAGCTACTCGGGAGGCTGAGGCAGAAGGATCGATTGAGCACAGGAGGTTGAATCTGCTGTGAGCTGCAATCGTGCCAGTGTACTCCAGCCTGGGCAACAGAGTGAGACCTGACTCAAAAAATAATAATAATAATAAAGTGCTTGTGTTATGTTTCAGTGAAGATATATTGAAGCACTTGTAAAGATATAGGATATTTTGTCACTACTTTTTTGAACTTTAAATGCTCCTGGCCTCAACCTGCTGGGCTCTGGCGATCCTTCACCTCAGCCTTCCAAGTAGCTGGAACTATAGGCACGCACTACCACACCTTGGCTAATTTTTGATTTATTGTAGAGTTGAGGTTTCGCTAAGTTGCCCAGGCGGGTCTCGAACCCGCGGGCTCAGGCAGTCACTCACCTCGGCCTCCCAAAGCACAGGGTTACAGGCTGAACTACCGAGCCCGGCAAGATGCCATAATTAAAATAAGCTAAGAATGACTGGGTGTGGTGGTTTAATGTCTGTAATCCCACCATTTTTGGAGGCCCAGGTGGACAGGTCACTAGAGCCCAGGAGTTCAAGACCAGCCTGGGCAACATAGTGAAACCTCGTCTCTAAAATAAATAAAAAAATTAGCCAGGTATTGTGGTTTGTGTCTATAGTCCCAGCTACTCAGGATGCTGAGGTGGGAGGATCGCCTGAACCCAGGAGGTCGAGCTTGCAGTGAACTGTGATTGCACTCTAGCCTGGGCAACAGAATGAGATCCCCAACTTAAAAAATAAAATAAGAATAAAGAAAAGAGCTCTTAAAATGTTTATATCTTGCCAGGCATGGTGGCTCATGTCTTGTAATCCCAGCGAGGCGGAAGCGAGAGGATTGCCTGAGCTCAGGGGTTTGAGACCAGCCTGGGCAACTTAGTGAGAGACAAGACTTTGACTCTACAATAAATTTTTTTAAAAATTAGCCAGGCGTGGTGGCCTGTGCCTGTAGTTCCAGCTACTTGGAAGGATCACCTGAACCCAGTAGGTGGAAGCTGCAGTGTCCCTGAGCATGCCACTGAACTCCAGCCTGAACGACAGTGAGACTCTGACTCAAATATATATGTGTGTGTGTATACATATATATATATTTTTTTATATGTTTTTTTTTTTTTTGAGTTGTAGTCTCACTCTGTTGCCCAGACTGGAGTGCGATGGCACGCTCCTGGCCACCACAGCCTCGACCTGCTGGACTCTGGTGATCCTTCTGCCTCAACCTTCCAAGTAGCTGGAACTACAAGCGCGCACTACCACATCCGGCTAATTTTTTGATTTATTGTAGAGATGAGGTCTCGTCAAGTTGCCCAGGCGGGTCTCGAACCCGTGGGCTCAGGCAGTCCACTCACCTCAGCCTCCCAAAGTGTGGGATTACAGGCTGGGCCACTGAGCCCAGTTTATTTTTTATATCTTAAGGTCATATATTTTATTCTTGAACCAGGATCTCTTCCTCTCTCTCTCCCTCCCTCTCTCCTTCCCTCTTCATCCTTCTTTTCTCTCTTCTCTTTCCCTCTCTCCCTCCCTCTCTCTTTCTTTTTCTCTGTGAACAAAAGGAGAAAATAAAAAGGGGGTTGTCCTGCATACACAAATGCTCTCTCTCCTTGCTTCCTGGTTATGCAACTTAAATATGAGGAGCTGGTTGGGAAGTGGAGATTCTGTTTCTTCTCAAGTTCCCAGCTGTTTTGGGCACTGCTGATGTTTATAATCTTCTCTCCCAGATGTTTCATCTTATGAAATGTGATTCATAAGGGTGGTACCCATATCTTTAGATGGGAACAAATCCCCAGGGCAGGACGATTACATAAGTCCGCTTCACTCAAAACCTGAAATACTTGAACACAACATTTTCTAGCGGAAAAAAAACAGTAAGACTTTGCCATACTTAAATTAATCAGAAAGACCAACAATTTCAGACTCTTTTTTTGTGTGGGAGGAATGAGGGAGGGACAGTATTCTTGTTTGGGGAGATTTTGTTTTCATTTGCAGAATGTTTTTAATTTGTATGGGCTTTTGTTTTATACCTTGATTCATATTTGTTAAATTGTGCAAAAAACCACTGACTAGAAGACACTGCTGGAATGCCCTCTCTGTGCACAGCCCTGGGCTTGTGGCTGAGGGAGGCAGGAACTATTACTCCCCTCCTGGGGAGTGATGAAAGAGCTATGAATATTGCGCTGCCATCCTCAAGCCTCTCTGGTAGTAGGAAAGCCAAAGGCAGACTCATGAAAGCTTCCAACTGGATGTCACTTGTATTTCCCCCATGAGGGATGGTGGCACATCCAGGGTCACACAGCCTACAACATCCAGAGTCATGACTGGAATAATCTCTCCTGAGTTCAGGGCTCCACCCAATACCCATGGCCTACATGGGATCAGGGTTCATGGCAGGTCAGAACTAGGGTAAGGCAAGTGAGGCACAAATTTAACAGGGCACCAGAAACCCAAATCATCAAAATTAATGCAAAAAAATCCATGAGGAACAAAATATGAAACTTAAAACAGAAACAGGGTCCTGCCTGCCTTTGCGTTACCCGGCTCACCTGTCACCTCACCTTGGCCTCCGTTGCATGGCCTGCACCTTTGGATAGACCATGGGGAGTCCAGCATGGAAAACACCCCCTTGGCTGGGATGAATATGAACATGAACACAGGAAGGGCGCCCTGAACATGTTGGTTGGGGTTTTGGGAAAGAGGTCTTAGGCGCACGTCCACAGCCCACCCTGAAAAGTGGAAGACAGAGTCTGTGACTCTATCAAGTGGGACTCTGGCTGTGGCAGTGGGCCCACTGAACTTAAGAAGGTACTGCTTTGATCATGAGCCCATCCCCTTTGAGACCACCTGGACAGAGCCCAACATGGGGCCCTTGGAGCCCTAAGGTGGGGTTCAGTGAGGGCTTTGATCATACCCGACACAGGCTGAAGCCTTCCTTCCTCTTTGGATTTTCTTCTTTCTCATCCGTGACTGGTACCTGAAGTGCTATCCTGCACCTGGCTATGCACACCTTGGGAGCACCCCAGGAGGAAATACAGACAAGCCCTGGGACAAATGCAGCCCTGCAGGGTCACAGCAGTCAGGTCACCCAGAGAGACCTGCCATGTTCGGGACTCAGCCCCAGAGGCAGAAAAGAAGCACAGGCTTAGGTACCCTCCCTCCACCCACTCCTCAGAGCCAGTAGCCATGGGCCCACGGGAACTGGGGAGGCTCCTGGGCTGGCAGCTTGGTGCTTCTGAAGGCGTCTTTCAGGGACCATGACAACCCTGGAACAGAACGGATCCCAGGCGAGTGTGGTCTTCTGATGCAGTACTAACACACAGCAACAACAGGCACAATAAGCCTTCTCAAGATGTTGTAGGGTTCACAGAAGGATGAGCGTGGGCCACATGCAAACAGTATGCCGTCTTATGAGAACATGCCTTTATGTAAATTGTCCTTTTGATCCTATCCACAGACCTGGAGGTGGGGTGGAGTGTCCAGGAAGAGTCTGGAAGATTGAGGTTGCTTCTTGCTGCTTTTCCTTCCATCATTCTGAGCGTTCTCCCGTCTGGTCGTCCTCCTTTTCAGGAAGAGTGGTTTGTCTTTTGTTCTGGTTTTTTCTTTTTTGTGTGTGAGTTAGAGTCTCACTCTGTCGCCCAGACTAGAGTGGCAGTGGCACACTCCCAGCCACCGCAGCCTTGACCTGCTGGGCTCTGGTGATCCTTCTGCCTCAGCCTTCCAAGTAGCTGTAACTACAGGTGAGCGCTACCATGCCCAGCTAATTTTTTTGATTTATTATAAAGATGAGGTCTTGCCAAGTTGCCCAGGTGGGTCTCGAACCTCTGGGCGCAGGCAATTCATTCACCTCAGCCTCCCAAAGTATGGGATTATAGGCTGAGTCACTGAGCCACAGGTGCGGCTCTAGAAAGGAATGTAGGCTAGCCAGGCGTGGTGATGTGCGTGTCTGTAGTTCCAGCTACTTGGGAGGCTGAAGTGGAAGGCTCGTCTAGGCCCAGCAGGTTGAGGTTGCGGTGGCCGTGAGCATGCCACTGCATTCCAGCTTGGGCAACAAGAATGAAACTCCAACTCAAAAAAAAAAAAAAAAGAAAGAAAGGAGTAGGCTTAGTCTGAATTCATTGTCATTCTTTCTGGCTTCAATGCTCTTGAGGAAGTACTCCTGTGCTCCAGATGCCTAGTGGCTAAGAACGCAGCCATGTGCCCATCAGGATAAGGGTTCTAACCGTACCAACTTGTCAGCTAAATAGTTTTTACAACTTCTTTCATTTTCCAGATCTCCAACTTCCTAATCTGTAAATGGGGAATAAGGGTTTAAAAATGCTATCAGGGGCTGGGCTCAGTGGTTCAGCCTGTAATCCCAGTGCTTTGGGAGGCCGAGGTGAGTGGATTGCCTGAGCCCGTGGGTTTGAGACCCGCCCGGGCAACTTGGCAAGACCTCTTCTCTACAATAAATTTTAAAAAATCGGCCGGGTGTGGTAGCGCGTGCCTGTAGTTCCCGCTACTCGGAAGGCTGAGGCGGAAGGATCGCCAGAGCCCAGTGGGTCCAGGCTGCGGTGGCCGGGAGCATGCCGCTGCACTCCAGTCTGGGCAACAGAGTGAGACTCCAACTCAAAAAAAAAAAAAAAATGCTATCAGGATCATAGATTCTTGCTCTTAAGAGATGTTGTGGAAAGCCCCTTCGCACACACATCATTTTCTAGACCGCTCCCCACCCAGACTGTATTCAGACTCCCTACGTGCCCGCCAACTCAAGGCAGTGCATTCTGCTTGCTTGTTTGGTGGATGTCGAACTCTGTACCAGTTCTCGCTTCTCCTGAGCCAAAGCTATCCTGACTATGAAGCCAACGTTTTCTGCCCTAGCTCTAGCATTAGAACCACACAGAACAAATGGATTACTCTTTCTTCATCTGCAAGCATTAGAAGACCTTAGAACATTCCAGCAAAGACATTGTCTCAGTGCCCCCCTCACCCTCCAGAGTCATGCCTTTCCTGCTGCTTCTGTGTTCCTGTGGTCTTCTCAAAGACTGTGTTGTAGAACTCAGTTAACAACTCCTAATAGAGATTGGCCATGACAGAATGGAGGCTGCTTTGTTTTCATAATCATAAAATGATGGAAGGTGTTCATGATGCATGTCTTTTTTTTTTTTTTGAGTTGGAGTCTTACTCTGTTGCCCAGGCTAGAGTTCAGTGGCACGCTCATGGCCACCACAGCCTCGAACTGCTGGGTTCAGGCGATCCTTCTGCCTCAGCCTTCCAAGTTGCTGGAAATACAGGCATGAGCTACCATGCTCAGCTAATTTTTTCTTTTACTGTAGAGATGAGGTCCCATCAGGCTGGTCTCGAACCCATGTGCTCCGGCAATCCTCTCACCTCAGCCTCCCAAAGTGGATGCATGCCTTTCAACCATCACAATAATGAATCTGCACCCAAATTGTTCAGTTATGATCAGTGAGCAAGTCATGCATGTTGTGCTACATTTTATCTTTCACTTCTACATTTCACATCTACATTTTATCTCATCCCTCTTCCTATCTCCTCCTAGGAGGAAAAAGGGCAAAAATCTTTCCTAGTATAATCTTGTGTAAATAAGAAGATGTTCTAGTATTGTCCTCCCCCCACTTTTTTGCTGCTGTGTGATATCATGACTGCTGCTACCAGAACCACAACTTCCCTGCCCTTCCCCAGGTTCACCTCTACCACCTCTCTGGCTGACAGTATTGTTTTGTGAGGTGATTGCACACTCAGGACATTCAGTAAGTTCCCTGATTACTGTTCCTTCCTTTCTAGGAGAATAGCTTTCTCTTGCTTTAAGAGAGGAAATATCTTGATGTAACTCAAATTAAGAATATGTTGGCTGCCTATCCGGTTTCCACCCTAAACCGGGTATTGCCCCTGGACCGCTATAAATGTCATTTACAATGTGTGATTGAGAACCAAAACATCTGCAGTGCCAAGTTATGATGAAAAAGAGAGTGGAAATACAGCAGTACAGACCTTCACTGTGCCTCTGGCTTTTTTTTTTTTTTTTGAGTTGGATCTCACTCTGTCGCCCAGGCTGGGGTGTAGTGGCACACTCATGTCCACTCCAGTGTCAACCTGCTGGGCTCCAGCAGTCCTTCCACTTCAGCCTTCCAAGTAGCTGGAACGACAGGTGCACACTACCACGCCCGACTAATTTTTTGTTTTTTTTGAGTTGGAGTCTCACTCTGTCGCCCAGACTGGATTGCAGTGGCTGCTCCCGGCCACCGCAGCCTCGACCTGCTGGGCTCCAGCGATCCTTCCGCCTCAGCCTTCCGAGTAGCTGGAATTACAGGTATGCACTACCACGCCTGGCTGATTTTTTGATTTATTGTAGAGATGAGGTCTTGCTGCCCAGGCGGGTCTCGAACCCGCGGGCTCGGGCAATCCACTCACCTCAGCCTCCCAAAGGTGGGGGATTACAGGCTGAGCCACTGAGCCCGGCTCCAACTAATTTTGTATTTATTATAGAGATGAGGTCTTGCCAAGTTCTCTGGGCTGGTCTCAAACCTGCGGGCTCTGGCAATCTACTCGCCTTCACCTCCCAAAGTGCTGGGATTACAGGCTGAGCCACTGAGTCCAGCTGCCTCTGGCTTTTCTAAAGTGTGTCTTGGTCTATAGAGAGCTCAGGTCATGGTTAGACTCAGACAAACATAATCATGCCTAGCCTTTAACATTTTTTTTAAACCAGGGGTAGCATCAGTTTATGAGAAGCTTTAGACTCTATTAGATACCCTGCTGTGATCAGCTCTTTGTTATTTATTTATTTATTTTTTGAGTTGGCATCTCATGCTCAGGGACACCACAGTGTTGAGACTCAGGTGATCCTTCCGCCTTAGACTTCCAAGTAGCCGGAACTATAGTTGCGCACTACCACACCCAGCTAACTTTTTTTATTTATTGTAGAGATGAGGTCTTGCCAAGTTGCCCAGGCTGTTCTCGAACCTGTAGACTCAGGCAATCCCCTCACCTCAGTCTCCCAAGGAGCTGGGATTATAGGTGAGCCACCATGCCTGGCCAGCTCTTTGTTATATAGCTAGATAGCACATTGCTCGGAGGACACTGCAGAGTGAACTTCAGCTCTGACAGTTTATATGGACAAACATATCTGCAACATAAATTAAGCAATTCAGGCCTCCGGTAGTCATCCAGTCACTTGCCCTACAAAAATAACTTGATAGAAGTCCTGTGACATTAAGGTTTCCAAATTCCATGTCCATAGTCTTCCTGATAAAGATGTACTTGTATACCTAAGAATCTTTTTTTAAGAAAATACAAGGCACCCCCTTCGGGGCCCTCCCACTGTGGGAGCTTTTCTTTCCTCTCAAGAAATCCTGCTGGGCACAGTGGCTCATGCCTATAATCCCAGCACTTTGGGAGGCCAAGGTGAGAGGATTGCCTGAGCCCAGCAGGTCGACGCTGTGGTGGCTGTGAACGTTCCACTGCACTTCAGCGTGGGCGACAGTGAGACTGACTAAAAAAAAATTTAAAAAAAGAAAATACAGTTGGGCCTGTCATTGTGGCTCACACCTATAATCCCAACACTTTGGGAGGCCAAGATGACAGAATTGCCTGAGCACAGGGGTTTGAGACCAGCCTGGGCAACGTGACGAGACCTAATCTCTACAATTAATCAAAAAATTTGTCCCCATGTATAGCCTCTAAATGCCATGTTTATCCTCATGTCTGCTTAACAGTGGTGAGAAAATAGAATGCTATTATATAGCCACTATACTTCTCTTTTTTTAAAAGCTATTTATTTACCTTTGATTAAATGATATAGTTTAGGTCCTTATCTCACCTTCCCTAAACTATCTCAAGTCTGGGAAAGAATCACCACTCACAGCAATGTAATGTTTCAAAGTCATGATCATAGTAGACAGACACCTCAATTCAGTACAGTGTTCACAGGAAATGGTTCCAGGACCTTCCACAGAGACCAAAATCCAAGGATTCCTGCTATACAATGGCACAGTGTTTGCAAGTAACCTTTACATCATCTCTAGATCACTTATAATATCTAATACAATGTAAATGCAATATAGTTATTTCACTGTATTGTTTAGGGGATAATGATAATATTGTTAAGAGAAAAAGTCTGCAGGTGGTCAGTACAGATACACCCAACCATTTTTTCCTGAATCTTTTTCATTAGTGATTGATTGAATCCATAGATGTGGAACCCATGGATGTGAAGAGCCAACTGTTTTTTCTTTTCTTTTTTTTTTTTTTTGAGTTGGAGTCTAAATCTGCAACTCAGGCTGGAGTGCAGTGACATGCTCACGGCCACTACAGCTTCGATCTGCTGGACTCAGGCGATCCTTCCACCTCAACCTTCCAAGTAGCTGGAACGACAGGTGCACGCTACAACACCTGGCTAATTTTTTATTTATTGTAGAGACAAGGTCTCGCCAAGTTGCCCAGGTGGGTCTTGAACCCGCGGGCTCAGGCAATCCACTCACCTCAGCCTCCCACAGTGTTGGGATTGTGAGCTGACTGTGTCACCCCAGGCACCTAAAAAATTTTTTTGTTTTTTCCTAGAGAATGCCAATACTTCTGGGAGATCTGGAATGGAGACTTTATTGCACTCTGATAAATATAATTCACTCTCCTGACCCGAAACCATAGGAACCCATTTTCATGTACATTTATAAAACATACCTGTCTTCGTGAGTGAAATCATGTGTACTGGGTATCT
>NW_007248771.1:165752-166513 GCF_000164805.1 Carlito syrichta
AAAAAAAAAAAAAAAAAATTTCCTACCCTGGCTGGGCACGGTGTCTCATGCCTGTAATCCCAGCACTTTAGAAGCCCAAGGAGGGAGGACTGCTTGAGCCCAGGGTTTGAGGGTGTGGTGAGCCATGATTGTGCCACTGTACTCCAGCCTTCAGAGTAAGACCACGAACAACAAAATCTTCCCACCTTTCTCTTGAAGTAACTGAGAAACCCCACACTCTTTCTGCCTTTCCTTCTATTTTTTTGCTGCTTTTAGTCCTAAATTAGTGATGTCCCATAATTTCCATTACTGAGCATGCTTCATGTATGGGTGCCAAGCCGACCACATTTTGAGAATTTCTCATATGATCATCACAGCAAACCTATGTGTTAGGTATGATTGCCATTCCCATTTTACAAGTGGGGAAACCAAAGTTTCGAGGTAGTAGGTGATTTGTCCAAGATCCCACAGCCAAGAGCAGGTAGAACTGGGATTTGGAGCAGGCAGTCCAATTCTAGCACCCATAGGTGACTATATTGCCTACTAATTATTTATTTACTTTATTTATTTATTTTTGAGTCAGAGTCTCACTCTGTCACCAAGACTGAAGTGCAGTGGCATGCTCACAGCCACCACAGTCTTGACCTGCTGGGCTCAGGTGGTCCTTCTGCCTCAGCCTTCCCAGTAGTTGGAACCACAGGCATGTGCCACCACACCCAGCTAAGTTCTTTAAAAATGTATCAAAGAGGCCGGGCTCGGTGGCTCAGCCTGTAATCCCGCAC
>NW_007248771.1:166595-169089 GCF_000164805.1 Carlito syrichta
CCGGGTCGAGGCTGCGGTGGCCGGGAGCGGCCACTGCACTCCAGTCTGGGCGACTGAGTGAGACTCCAACTCAAAAAAAAAAAAAGATGTATCAAAGAGATGAGGTCTTGCCACATTACTCAGGCTGGTCTCGAACCCCTGGACTCAGGCAGTTCTCTCGCTTTCACCTCCCAAAGTGCTGGGATTACAGGCATGAGCCACTGTGCCTGGCTGCCTGCTATTAAATTATACCTGTGTTAATTATCTTAAAGTCTTACAAAGGATTTGAGCCTAAAAGATTCTCTCTGACCTAAACATAATCACTCATTCCCAGCAGTCATAAATCCCAACTCTAACATATTTGCCTGTTTATAACTGTCACTTCAGGAAATGAGTACAATATTAATCTTTTTTCTACTTGATCTTGAATACTACAAATAGAGCACAAAATAAAATTGAAGAAGTGTACACTCTGTTTTGATTGAAAAACTGACATTCAAGTTTTCTTAACCCAGGAAAATAGGATATGGTAAGAAAAAAAGTGGGGGGGACACAAAATAAAATTTACTTTGGTAGAAATTATTATTATTATTATTATTATTATTTTGAGTTGGAGTCTCACTCCATCGCCCAGACTGGAGTGCAGCGGCCGCTCCTGGGCCACTGCAGCCTCAACCTGCTGGGCTCCGGTGATCCTTCTGCCTCAGCCTTCCAAGTAGCTGGAACTACGGGCGCGCGCTACCATGCCCGGCTAATTTTTTAATTATTGTAGAGATGAGGTCTCGCCAAGTTGCCCAGGCAGGTCTCGAACCCGCGGGCTCAGGCAATCCACTCACCTCAGCCTTCCAAAGGCGCAGGATTACAGGCTGAGCCACCGAGCCCGGCTGAAATTATTATTATTATTTGAGTCGGAGTCTCATTCTGTCACACAGACTTGAGTACAGTGGCATGTTCACAGCCACTACAGCTTCTACCTACAGGGTTCAGGTGATCCTTCCACTTTAGTCTTCCAAATAGTTGGAACTACAGGCAAGCACCTAGCTAATTTTTTTGAATTATTGTAGAGATTAGGTCTCACCATGTTGTCCAGGCTGGTCTCGAACCCCTGGGCTCAGGCAATTGTCTCGCCTCTGCATCCCAAAGTGCTGGGATTACAGGCATGAGCCACTGCTCCCAGTGGTAGAAATTATAGTAAGTAAGATTTAGTGTGTACAAAAATAAGATAAAACTGATTAATACATCAAATTTTTGTCATAAGTGATTAAAGAAAATCAAATTAATTCAAAACAAAGGAATTCCAATAAAATAAAAATTTAAATAAAGGTTAACTGCATTCTTTAGGAAATTAATATAGAAATTAAGTGGTCATAATCAAGTTTACTCTAAGGGCTACCTTTTGAATGAAAAGCCATCCACAATGATGAAACTTTAGTTTTTGTTTTTTGTTTTTTTGTTTTGATTTGGAGTCTCACTCTGTCGCCCAGGCTGTAGTGCAGTGGCACGCTCATGGCCACTCCAGCATCAACCTGCTGGGCTCTGACAATCCTTCTGCCTCAGCCTTCCAAGTAGCCAGAACTACAGGCATGCACTATTATGCTTAGGTAATTTTTTTGATTTATTGTAGAGACAGGGTCTCGCCAAGTTGTCCAGGTTGGTCTCACACCCGCGGGCTCAGGCAATCCACTTGCCTCAACCTCCCAAGGTGCTGGGATTACAGGCTGAGCCACCGAGCCCGGCCAAAACTCTAGTTATTTTATTTTATTTTATTTTTTGAGTTGGAGTCTCACTCTGTCACCCAGACTGGGAAACTCTAGTTATTATGTTTACTCTCACAAACAGAATCAAAGCATCCTTGGGTAGGAAATAGGGGGTCAGAATTTCCATTGCTCACCTGTGGTTTAGGAAGCAGCTGGAACTCCCTGTCTAGAGCTTAAGAAGTTAGGGCTGCCAGGCACAGTGGCTCACACCTGTAATACCAACATATTGGAAAGCGGAGGCAATAGGATTGCTGAGTCAAGGGTTCGAGTCCAGCCTGAGCAACTTGGTGAGCCCTCATCTCTACAATAAATCAAAAATATTAGTCGGGCATGATGGCACACACCTGTGGTTCCAATTACTTGGAAGGCTGAGGTAGAAGGATCACCTTAGTCCAGCAGCCACTGCACTCCAGCCTGGGTGACAGAGTGAGGTTCCTATTCAAAAAGAAGTTAGGGCTAAAAATCAGATTCTGAAGTTATCACTGTGTAAGTATTTGTTTTCTTTTGCATGTGTCATGAAATAATAATGCATAGTAGGAACCTAATAAATGCATGTTAAATGCCAGATGCTTTCTAGTAAACCCTACAAACATTATCAGCAGACAAATTGCACCGATAGTCATCCATTATATATATATAAACACACAAACACACACACACACACACACATATATATCTCCATCTTTTTTTAGGGTCTTACTGTGACACACACATACACACACACACACACACACACATATATCCATCTTTTTTTTTTT
>NW_007248771.1:169268-176942 GCF_000164805.1 Carlito syrichta
TGGGTCTTGAACCCGCGGGCTCAGGCAATCCACTCACCTCAGCCTCCCAAAGGCGCGGGATTACAGGCTGAGCCACCGAGTCTGGCTTATATCCATCTTGTTTTAGGGTCTCCTGTGTCACCGAGGCTGGAGTGTAATGGCACAATTACAGCTCATGGCAGCCTCAACCTACTGGGCTTAGGCAATCCTTCTGCCTCAGCCTCCTGAGTAGCTGGGACTACAGGTGTGTGCCAGCCACACTGGAAAGCTGATTTTTTCTATTTTTTGTAGAGACACAGTCTTGCTATGTTGCCCAGGCTGGTCTCAAACTCCTGGGCTCAAGCAATCCTCTTGCTTTGGTTCCCAGAGTGCTGGGATTATAGACATGAGCCACTGCACCTGACCAAGATGAAAATTTTTTTTATTTGGTGTCTCACTCTGCTGCCCAGGCTGGAGTGCAATAGCACACTTATGGCCATGCAGCCTCTACCTGCTGGGATCCAGCGATACTTCTGCATCAGCCTTCCAAATAGCTAAAACTACAGCCATGTGCTACCATACCTGGACAATTTTTTTTTTTTTTTGAGTTGGAGTCTTACTCTGTTGCCCAGGCTGGAGTGCCATGGTACACTCATGGCTATCCCGGCATCGACCTGCTGGGCTCCATTGATCTTTCTACCTCAGCCTTCCAAGTAGGCAGAATTACAGGCGTGCGGTAGTACTCCTGGCTAATTTTTGATTTATTGTAGAGACGGGGTCTCGCCAAGTTGCCCAGGTTGGTCTCGAACCCACAGTCTCAGGCAGTCCCCTCGCCTTGGCCTCTCAAAATGCTGGCATTACAGGCTGAGCCACTGAGCCCGGCCCAATTTTTTTGTTTATTGAAGAAACGAGGTCTCACCAAGTTGTCCAGGCTGGTCTCGAATCCCTGGGCTCAGGCAATCAATCCTCTCTCCTCGGCCGCCCAAAATGCTGGGATTATAGACTTGAGCCACCGTGCCCAGCCCAAGATGAAATATTTTAAACTTTATGTTGTTGTTTTATCATTCACTGAATTGTCTTTCTTACTTTTTATTTTTTATTTTTTGAGTTGGAGTCTCACTCTGTCACCCAGGCTGGAGTGCAGTGGCACACTCATGGCCACCCCAATGTCAACCTGTTGGGCGCTGGCAATCCTTCCACTTCAGCCTTCTAAGTAGCCGGAACTGCAGGCGTGCATTACCACACCTGGCTAATTTTAGATTTATTGTAGAGATGAGATCTTGCCAGGTTTCCTGGGCTGGTCTCGAATCCACAGGCTCAGGCAACCCACTCGCCTCAGCCTGCCAAAGTACTGGGATGACAGGCTGAGCCACCGAGTCCGGCCTGAATTGTCTTTTAAACATCTTTTTTTCCTTTTAGAATTGGCGTCTGTAGATTTTCTCACCTCCACTTGGGAAGGTCATGGAAGATCTAGAGGAAACACTATTTGAAGAATTTGAGAACTACTCCTATGTCCTGGAATATTCCTCTCCAGAGTTGGACTCAGAGGACAAAGCCCACCTGGGAGCTGTCCAGTGGGTCTCCCTGGTGTTGTACTGCTTAGTGTTTGTCCTGGGAATTCCAGGAAATGCTACTGTCATCTGGTTCACGGGATTCAAGTGGAAAAAGACAGTAACCACACTCTGGTTCCTCAACCTGGCCATTGCAGATTTCGTTTTCGTCCTCTTTCTGCCCCTGTACATCTCCTATGTGGCCATGGGTTTCCACTGGCCCTTTGGCGTCTGGCTGTGCAAGGCCAATTCCTTTGTTGCCCAGCTGAACATGTTCGCCAGCATCTTCTTCCTGACAGTGATCAGCCTGGACCACTACATCCACTTGATCCACCCCATCTTGTCGCAAAGGCATCGAACCCTAAAGAACTCCCTGATTGTTACCATGTTCATCTGGCTCTTGGCTTCTCTCATTGGGGGTCCTGCCCTCTACTTCCGGGACACTGTGGAGTTCAACAACCACACTCTTTGCTTTAACAATTTCCATGAGCATGATCCTGACCTCACCTTGATAAGGCACCATGTTCTAACCTGGGTAAAATTTATCATTGGGTATCTCTTTCCTTTGCTGACAATGAGCGTTTGCTACTTGTGTCTCGTGTTCAAGGTGAAAAAGCGCAGCCTCCTGGCTTCCAGCAGGCACTTCTGGACAGTCCTAGCTGTGGTAGTGGCCTTCCTGGTTTGCTGGACCCCTTACCACCTGTTCAGCATTTGGGAACTCTCCATTCACCATGGTAGCCATTTCCAGCAGGTGCTGCAGGCTGGGATCCCCCTCTCCTCAGCCTTGGCCTTCCTCAACAGCTGCCTGAACCCCATCCTGTATGTCCTGATCAGTCGGAAGTTCCAAGCGCACTTCCGGGCCTCGGTGGCTGAGATCCTGAAGCACACGCTGTGGGAGGTCAGCTGCTCTGGCCCAGTCAGTGAGCAGCTCAGGGTCTCGGAGACCAAGAGCCTGGACCTCCTGGAAACAGCTTCTTGAACTGTGGCTTTTCCACAAACCAGTGTCAGGCCTTTGTGGGGGTCCTCTAGCAGATGCATGCATATTGAACTTGGTTCCAGGATGTAGAGCTAACTTTGTTTTGTTATTGTTTTCATTTGGTTTTGGTTAGTGTATTGGCATTACATTTTTTTTTCCTGAGTTGGAGTCTCACTCCGTTGCTCAGGCTGGAGTGCAGTGGCATGCTCACGGCCACCCCAGGGTTGGCCTGCTGGGTTCAGGCAATCCCTCTGCCTCAGCCTTCCAAGTAGCTGGAACTACAGGTGCACTCTACCAAGCCTGGCTAAGGCATTATATTTTTGTGTACACAAAACTTAGGAAGGATTTGCAAAATGTTCTTTCCTGCAACGTAAGTAATCTGTGTCATTCTTACCAATTACACCATGGTGGATTAATCACCACTGTTTTTTTTTTTTTGAGTTGGAGTCTCACTCTGGCACCCAGACTGGAGTGCAGTGGCCGCTCCCAGCCACCACAGCCTCGACCTGCTGGGCTCCGGTGATCCTTCCACCCCAGCCTTCCAAGTAGCTGGAATTACAGGCGCGTGCTACCACGCCCGGCTCATTTTTGATTTATTGTAGAGATGAGGTCTTGAACCCGCGGGCTCAGGCAATCCACTCACCTCAGCCTCCCAAAGGCGCCGGGATTACAGGCTGAGCCACCGAGTCCGGCTTAATCACCACTGTTGAAGCAATAGCAGCTATTTAAAAAAAAAAACTTTTAACCTTTTAAAAGCCCTAAATTTTAATATTAAATATATGACTAGGCTGGGCACAGTGGCTCACACCTGTAATCCCAGCACTTTCAAGGTAGAAGCGAAAGGATTGCCTCAGCCCAGGGGTTTGAGACCACGTTGGGCAACTTGGCAAGACAATAAATCAAAAAATTTGCCAGATGTGTTGGTGCACACCTGTGGTTCCAGCTACTTGGAAGGCTGAGGTAGAAGGATCACCTGAGCCCAATAGGTCGAGGCTGCAGTGGTGGTGAGCGTGCCACTGCACTCCAGCCTGGGTGACAGTGAGACTCCGACTTAATAAATACACAAACAAACAAAAGAACAAAAAACTATATGACTAGCTAATTTCAAAAATGTTGTTTTGCTTAAATTCATTTTAGTTTTGCACAAGTGATCTAGACATATTCTTGAAATGCAACGTGTTAATTTATTTTACATAATCTCTGTATATGCATTTATGAATTAAAGTAACAGCTGGTTATCTTAGTTTAAAACATGTTCCAGTTAACTGTTGTTTTGTTTTGTTTTGTTTTGTTTTTGAGTTGGAGGCTCGCTCTGTCACCCAGACTGGAGTGGAGTGGCATACTTCCGGCCACCGCAGCCTCAACCAGCTGGGCTTCCTTCCACCTCAGCCTTCCAAGTAGCCAGAACTACAGGCGTGTGCTACCATGCCCAGCTAATTTTTTGATTTATTGTAGAGACGAGGTCTCACCAAGTTGCCCAGGCTGGTCTCGAACCCATGGGGTCATACAATCCTCTCACCTCGGCCTCCCAAGGTGCTGGTATTATAGGCTTGAGCCACTGCACCTGGGTGGACTGTTGTTTAATAAACTGTCCCAAAACTTCGTTGCTTAAAACAGTTGTTTAGGCTGGCATGGTGGCTCAAGCCTGTAATCCCAGCACTTTGGGAGGCTGAGGCAATAGTATTGTCTGAGTTCAGACATTCGAGACTAGCCCGGGTGACTTTGTGAGACCTCAACTCTAGAATAAATCAAAAAATTAGCTGAGGGTAATGGTGCACTTTTGTAGTTCTAGCTACTTGGAATGCTGAGGTGGAAGGATCGCCTGAGCCCAGCAGGTTGAGACTGCAGTGGCTGTGAGTGTGCCACTGCACACCAGCCTGGGCGACAGAGTGAGACTTCAACTAAAAAACAAAAATCAAAAAACAAAAAACAGTAGTTTATTTGTGATATAATTTTCAATCCTGAGTGTTAGGAATTCAGAAGCATACGAGAGTGGCTCGTGTATGCTTTGCGACATCCCAGAGTGCTGGGATTGCAAGTGTGAGTCACTGCACTTGGCTATGTGGATTTTTTTCTTTTAGCATTTCCAGAATCTTCAGGCTCTTTGGTTCTCCACAAAGTGAAATGCTGCCCTCTGCTGGCTCTCACGATACTGACAACCTGAAAATGTCCGCCCCCATCTTACTCAATATAGTCAATATCTGATTACATCAATTCTCTTTATAGTCTCCCACATTCAAGGTATTCAACATGTGGCTCGGTAAGGTGGTTCATACCTGCAACCCCATTAGAGGCTGATGACCTAATTGCAGACAAATACTGCCACGTCCCCCGAGCAGGGCTAGTTGGCTCTCATATCTTTTTTTTTTTTGAGTTGGAGTCTCACTCTGTCACCCAGACTGGAGTGCAGTGGCCAGGAGTGGCCACTGCAGCCTCGACCTGCTGGGCTCCGGCGATCCTTCCACCTCAGTCTTCCAAGTAGCTGGAACTACAGGTGCGTACTACCACGCCCAGCTAATTTTTGATTTGTTGTAGAGATGAGGTCTCACCAAGTTGCCCAGGCGGGTCTCGAACCCTCGGGCTCAGGCAATCCACTCACCTCAGCCTCCCAAAGGCGTGGGATTACAGGCTGAGCCACCGAGCCTGGCTTGAAATGGTTTTCATTCCCAACAGTTTTATGTGTGATTGAGCTGCCACCCTGTAAGAATTTTCTTAGCTCTTATTTCATGTTTTTTCCTTATGGGGCAATTAGAGAAAAGAAGAGATGGCATGCTCCTTGTTTTCAGCTTCCTTCAACTGCAGAGTCAGAAACAGATAACAAAACAAAACAAAACAAAAAACCTGTTTGTATGCTTGCTATGCCTTCTGCGGCCATTAGTTTAGAAAATGTTCATTGTATTGGCTTACATGCAGATAGGCATCGGGGTGACAGCAAAACATTAAAGACAATAAATGTCCACTCAACAGGAGACTGGTCCAATAAGACAGAAGACGATGAATCATTTGTTAATAAATGAGGATGCTCTCAATGGACTGATATGGAGTATGCCAGGCATAACC
This sequence comes from Carlito syrichta, assembly GCF_000164805.1. Classification (NCBI taxonomy): domain Eukaryota; kingdom Metazoa; phylum Chordata; class Mammalia; order Primates; family Tarsiidae; genus Carlito; species Carlito syrichta. The sequence continues at coordinate 174,813 of NW_007248771.1, forward strand.
TCCACGGTATCCAAGCCCATTCCTGTAAGCAAACATCAAATGCAGAGTGTATGTGGTGACAACTGTCTATGCATTCACTTGAGGTAGCTCTGGGAAGACCTGAGAACCCAGTAATGCCGGTTGCTTCCATGGGGTGACCTGGAGGCCCAAGGGACAGAAGAGACTTCACTGTATACCCTCCTGAGTTCTCAATTGTCTTGATGTATTTTCCATTTTTAAAAATTGGAAATTAAAGATACCAAGAAAACGTTTTCTATTCAAGGCTGTGAAGTCAGGATTCCAAAACTGCAAAACTGTTTCATCACTGTAAGGTTTGAGACATTCTAAGGGTTTTTTTTTTTTTTTGAGTTGGAGTCTCATTCTGTCACCCAGACTGGAGTGCAGTGGCCGCTCCCGGCCACCGCAGCCTCGACCTGCTGGGCTCCGGCGATTCTTCCGCCTCAGCCTTCCACATAGCTGGAACTACAGGCACGCACTACCACGCCCAGCTAATTTTTGATTTATTGTAGAGATGAGGTCTCACCAAGTTGCCCAGGCAGGTCTCGAACCCGTGGGCTCAGGCAATCCACTTACCTCAGCCTCCCAAAGGTGCGGGATTACAGGCTGAGCCACCGAGCCCGGCTTGATTCTAAGGTTTTGACAACCTTTTTTTGGTTTTTGAGTTGGAGTCTCACCCTGTTGCCCAGGCTAGAGTACAGTGGCATGCTCATGGCCACCACAGCATCAACCTGCTGGGCTCTGGCGATCCTTTCACCTCAGCTTTCCAGGTGGCTAGAACTACAGGTGTGTGCTACCATGCCCAACTAATTTTTTTGTTTACTGTAGAGACAAGGTCTTGCCAAGTTGCCCAGGCAGGTCTCAAACCCACGGGCTCAGCCAATCCACTCACCTGGGCCTCCCAAAGTGGTGGGATTACAGGCTGAGCTACCAAGCTCGGACAACTTTTTTTTTTTGACTTGGAGTCTCACTCGGCTGGAGTGCAATGGAACACTCATGGCCACCACAGCCTCGACCTACTGGGCTCAGGCTATCGTTCCACCTCAGCCTTCCAAGTAGCTGGAACTACAGGCACATGCTACTACACCCAGCTAATTTTGATTTATTGTAGATACGAGATCTCACCAAGTTGCCCAGGTTGGTCTTGAACCCTGAGCTCAGGCAATCCTCTCACCTCAACCTTCCAAAGTGCTGGAATTACAGGTTTGAACCACCGCACCCAACTGTTTTGACAACCTTTTAATCAAATGATTATATCTGAAACTGAATCCCCTGAAAGTGTCAGTGATTGTTAATTTTCTTTAGCCTTATCCTATACCAAAAAGTGTGAATTGTTTTATTACAATTCACTAGTTATGACATCTCTACCTCTTCACAGCAGTAAACTTGTTATTCATGTGAGTTTCTTTTCAGTGAGAGTCTCACTGTCACCGAGTTTGGAGTGCAGTGGCACACACGGCCACCTCAGCCTCAAGTTGCTGGGCTCACGTGATCCTTTTGCTTCAGCCTTCCAAAGTAGCTGGAACCACAGGCATGTCCCACCATGTCCAGGTAATTTATTTATTGTAGAGGCGAAGTCTCACCATGTTGCTCAGGCTGGTCTTGAACTCCTGAGATCAAGCAATGCTCTCACCTCCACCTCCCAGAATGCTGGGATTGCAAGTGAGTCACTGTACTTGGCTATGTGGGTTTTTTTCTTTTAGCATTTCCAGAACCTTCAGGCTCTTTGGTACTCCACAAAGTGAAATGCTGCCCTCTGCTGGCTCTCACGATACTAACAACCTGAAAATGTCCCCTCTCATCTTAATACAGTCAATATCTGATTAAATCAATTCTCTTTATTTTTCTGAGTTGGAGTTTCACTCCGTCGCTCAGACTGGAATGCAGTGGCCGCTCCCTGGCCACCGCAGCCTCGACCCGCTGGGCTCCGGTGATCCTTCCACCTTAGCCTTCTGAGTAGCCGGAATTACAGGCCCACGCTACCACGCCCGGCTCATTTTTGTTTTATTGTAGAGATGAGGTCTTGCCAAGTTGCCCAGGCGGGTCTCGAACCCGTGGGCTCTGGCAATCCACTCACCTCAGCCTCCCAAAGGCATGGGATTACAGGCTGAGCCACCGAGCCCAGCTCAATTT
>NW_007248771.1:177183-188370 GCF_000164805.1 Carlito syrichta
GGGCAGGCGAGACCTCATCTCTACAATAAATCAAAAAATTAGCCGGGAGTGGTAGTGCGCGCCGGTAATTCCGGCTACTCGGAAGGCTGAGGTGGAAGGATCGCCGGAGCCCAGCAGGTCGAGGCTGCAGTGGCCAGGAGTGGCCACTGCACTCCAGTCTGGGCAACAGAGTGAGACTCCAACTCAAACAAAACAAAACAATCAGACTGGGAGAAAAGACCACCGTGAAGAAAATTAACCTAAAACAAGTAATTCAATCTTTGTCCTGATCTACAAAATGACCTTTAGAGATCAGCATTTCCCAAGCACTTTTCTAAAATCCACCAGTTAAAAAAAATTGTTCCCGCCGGGCTTGGTGGCTCAGCCTGTAATCCCAGCGCTTTGGGAGGCTGAGGTGAGTGGATTGCCTGAGCCCTGTGCCCGTGGGTTCGAGACCTGTGCAACTTGGTGAGACCTCATCTCTACAATAAATCAAAAAAATTAGCCAGGTGTGGTAGCATGTGCCTGTAGTTCCAGCTACTTGGAAAGTTGAGGCAGAAGGATCGCCATAGCCCAGCAGGTCAAAGCTGCGGTGGCTGGGAGCAGCCACTGCACTCTAGTCTAGGAGACAGTGAGACTCTAACTCAAAAAAAAAAAATTGTTCCCAATCCCAAATTAACTGCTAAGGTCCAGTGTCTCTAATACCTGTCTATCACAACTGCAGCACTAAGACCAGTCAAATTCTCAAATACCAGACATCCCACCTGCAAACTCAGGAACCTTCACAGTACTCCATTCATCCAGAAAGCCGGAAGCAGTTGTCTGTATAACCACCTCCTAAATCACACTCCCAACACTTAGGTTTTACCCTCATGAGGCATTATCTTAAGTTGCCAAATCTCTGTAGTGTAACTCATGGCAAATTCTGGGCAGTCTTCCCTATTCGAACCTCCTCTTGGTGAAGTGTTCCCCAAGTCTTATTTTCAGGTGTGATTTGGACTATTATTTTTGTCAACAAGGAATCCCAACTTGAAGGTGCTAGGTTACAAGTCCCAACAGCACCATACACTGCTGAGGACATTGCTGATGGCTACAAGAAGTGCCCTACAGCTGCTGAATGCCCGATTCTCACCACTCAAAAGCACATGGAATTCCTCCCACAAAATGAAAGGATAGCCAAGGGGGGGAACCCCAAAAAATCCAGATATATACAAAAATTGTATTCATTCTTACATGCTTAAATTTCAGTCACCTTCAAATTACTCTCCATAATTTGATACACCTATCTAGATGCTTTTTGTACTGCTCAAGTTTCTAAACTTGTCAGTTTCGAGGCCTTTGCCACTTTTTGTTTCATCTCTTCCACATCAGCAAAATGATTCTCTGAGAACTTTTTTCATCTGAGGAAAACAGGTCACCCAGGGCAAAATCAGGTGAATAGGGAGGGTGGGCCAAGGAGATCATGCAGTACATTCAACACAGTGTGGGCAGATGTAATCATAAGACACCCATCATGAAATGGGCAAATAAGTTTAAACAATATCCGAAAAAAATCCAGTGAAGCCAAACAGCCTCTCACAACAACACTAGCTAGTACGCTGATGCTGATGGGTTCCTAGAACACTTACCTAGTGAGAGAAGTCTGTCCTACAAAAACTAATTTTTTGGGGGTCCCCCCTCATATATATCTCCCTCCTTTAATGACTCAAGAGCCAAGGGTTATCTTTTGAGCTTTTATTGGAGCCAGGGATCCAAGAAGGGCATCAGATCTTGTTGAAAGCGGCCACGTCCATGGACTGCACATAGTCCTCAAAAGCAGTGATCTGCTCCTCTAGCATGTCCGTCCCAACCTTGTCGTCTTCAACCACACACTGTATTTGAAGCTTTTTAATTCCATAACCCACTGGAACTAGCTTAGCTAAAACAAACAAACAAACAAAAAAAGCATTTACAAAAGTCCTAGTTAGAGAAGTCCCGTTGGGAAAGGCTGAAAGTGTATGCAAATGCCAGATATCAGTTTTAAAAACAAAAGTTGAACTCACAAGAGCCCCAAACCAGGCCATCTGCCTGAATGCTCCTGACACATTCTTCCAGTTTCGCCATGTCTGTCTCGTCATCCCAAGGCTTCACATCTAGTAAGATGGAAGACTTGGCAACAAGGGCAGGCTCTAAAAAATAACCAACAGTGCTATTCAGATAATTGAATTACACCGTCTTACCGTACACCAAGACATTTAACAAATCTTCCCAATTTGTTTGAAACGAACCATCTCAAACGAAACTAGAGAGCACACTTTGTGTCCGTCACACACACAAACCTACTTTCTGTTTTGCTAAGAAAGAGGTGTTTCATCGTGTTAACAGTTTCTTTCCCACAGAGGAATGCCACAGCTGCCACTACCAAGAGCAGCTGTAGACCAGTAGCTGTGGAAACTTCATGAAGAGCCTCTACAAGGAGGCTTGGAAACACTGACCTATTTAGCGAACACAGTGGAAACTACTTCGGGAGCAAGCTATGAGAAAGACTACTGACATTACTCTGAATCAAAGTTAAATAAGCCAAGTCACAACATGACCTACTTTTGGCTTTCTTGGATTCATACTGTGCAAGGCGTTCTTCCCTGAGCCTTTTTGCTTCTTCACTTTCCTGTAAAGAAAAATGTAGTACACTTCACAAAGTTGGTTGTTCCTCTGCTAAAAGCTAACAGGGTCATCACAAAGGAGACCAGCTCTATCAGAATAAAGCAAATCCATCAGGAGCTCAGCCGAAAGATGGTGATTTGATTTTATTCATCATGTAACCAGTGAGACTTGGATTCAAGCCCAGGCAACCTGGCCACATATACACATGCCTATCCAGCCCATGGGTTTACTCTTTAGAAAAGGTGGCGTACCTCCTCATCATCAGATCCAAAAAGATCAATGTCATCATCATCTTTGCTGTCTGCAACTCCGCTTCCTGTAGTATCTTCCACATTAGCAGGACCGTATTTGCCCAAAGCTTTCTTCACTCCTGGCAAGCTTTAAAAAATTAATTCACAAGCTGTAACATCCTCTTCCAGACAAGACGTGAGAACCGTTTCGCTCTTTAATCGTTTTATCGCTTTTGTAATAATTTACCCTTTAACACATTCCAGTAACACAGATCATATGTTCTCACCAAACAGTGGCACCATGTACAACACTCACTACGATTTACTTTCAGTAGTAACATTTGTTGGAGATTTCATTAAGTATGCTCACTCCTAATGAAGAGTCCACTTCCCCAAACTTCCACCCTTGCAGTCAGTTTCAGAAGAATGACCAAGGACTGAATCAATGAACCACCCTCTCACCCCAGAGGCAGGCCACCCCCAGGTCAGGGTCAAGGCATATTGGCAGGGCAGTGTGGGGAAAGGTGAATTACTGCTGTCCATGTTCTACCTGTTCTGTGATAAAATGGAGAACTTCAGTCTCTTGGCCTTCTATGGTCACACCATTTAGCTCACAACACCCAGCAAAGCTACTGTGGCCTGGGTCCAACAGCCAGGGAGCATCCTGCCGAGCTCTCCGGACGGACGTTACCTGGCCTTCTCCTTCTCGTAGGACTTGATGTGATTGTACCAGCGCAGGGCATGACACAGGTCGGCGGGCGGTGGCCCGGACACCGCTTCAAACACCGCCACGTCCGCTTGCGACGGCACATACCTGCGGACACAGAGACACACCACACCCACCCCGTGATCCGTGGTACTCGGTCCTGGGGGGTCCCTAAGCTGCTCCAGTTGTCTTCTACTATGCGCCTTAAAATGGGACACCACGTATCCAGTGGCTGCGCTGCCCGTAGCAAGTACGCCTCGACCTCGGGCGCCGCGTCTACAGGCCACGTTCAGAGTTGGGGGGCGAGTCCGGCGGAACGGACTACAGGACACAAACGCCTTTGGACCTCTCTCGCCTCGGAGAGCCCGCCGGTGGTGGGGGTCGCGCCCACCCGGACCTCAGGGCTGGTGTGAAGAGGAGACAGAGAAGGAGCGCTTCCACCTTCCTCTAGGCACGGGCGCGGCTTTCCACCCGGCTGCAGAGGCTGCGCCACGTGGCCCGGCCTGCAGAGTTCCTACCGCTCCACCCGCCGCTCACCCCTCGATGTAGCTCTTGTCCGCCAGGTAGTCGTTGAGCACCTGGAGGCCGGGGAGGCTTTTTAGGTCACCGAAACCCATGGTGTCGGCGTCCGAGCGCGGGGAAGCGCGGAGCGAAGGGGAGCCCGGGTGCGGGCTCTAAGAAAAAGGGCGCGGACGGCCCGGAAAACTCCTTATATAGACACGGAGGCGTTTCCCTGCGGCGCCCTCGGCCGAGGTGAAAGGTCAAAGTGTCGCACTCCTCCACGTAAAAATTGGAGGATCTGAATTAAATGGCCCACACACTGTCCTCGGACCTTTCGTTGTGTTTGGAAATAGATTAATAAAAAGGGCATTTCTGAAATTCGCACCTCCGCGGCTCCCAGGAAGACGGAAGCCGCCCCTTGAAGCGCCGGAGATGACCGAAGACGCTTGGCCTCGGGGGAACCTCCTAAACACTTCCGGCGGAAGTGCGGCTCCGAGCTCCGCCCCGCCCTCTGTCAGGAGGACGGAAATTGCCGAAATCAACCTCTGGAGAAGGAAAGAAAAAAAAAAAAAAAATGCGAATCTGAGGCTTCTAGTCCCTCCTAGCTTGCCGTTCCCAGGTCTGGCCGACGGAGGTATCCGAGGCCGCCATATTGGAGAGACCCGGCCTCTGCGGGGTCGTGGTGGTCCGAGCGGTCAAGCAGAGTGGCTTGGGCTTCGGGGAGCAGGTGAGGTGGTGTTCGGGTTGCGAGGCCGAGCTGCCTCGGCTGGGATTCCGTTTCTCCACGGGACTGTTCCCTTCGGCCCCACGACTCGGTCTCCTCTTGTCCTTGACTGGGCGCCGCCGCCACCGCCACCGCCGAGAGGAGGTCAAGGCCGTTAGGAGGTGAGGGCGGCGAGGAGCTGGAGCGTGTGCGGAGGTTAGGGCTCTCAGGCAGGGGCCGGCTGTTTTGGCTGTGTGCTGTGTGCGTAGGTGAGGGCTGTGAGGAGGGGAGGTTGTGTGCGGGGGAGAGGCTATGAAGAGAAGAGGCTGAGTACTGAAGGCGCCGCCCGCCGAGGCCAGGGCCGGACAGGGCAGAGAGGAGGAGGCGTTCGGGCCGTCCAGTCCGGCAGGACCCACGTCTGGGTTCCCACTGGCCGGGCCGGTGCGGCGTCGGAGGCTGTCGCCTTGTTACCCTGTCCTGTCGCTGCCCGCGTCCGGAGGCGCGTCCGGCCCTGTGGTGGAGCGTGCAGGGTGACAGGGCGATGGTGCTCGTGGACAGGCGTTGCCGGTCTCCCTGGTCTCCGACTCAGTCGACACACGCGGAACTGGACGGCCCTGCTAGCCAGGAAAAGCCTGGAGAGCGTGAGGACCGGGCGTCTCGGCGGGGAGCCGGCGGGAATGTCCCGGGACTCCGAAGAGGAGTCCAGGGACACGAGGGCGGGGCCCGAGGACGGCGGGGCGCAGGGGACCTTGGGGCGCCGGAGGACGCCGAGTGGCAGGGGACCCGTCTCGCTGTGGGGCAGACTGGGCAGGAGTTGGGAGTGGCCTGGGGCGAAGTGTCCCCTCCGAGGGGAGGAAGCTGAAGAAGAAGGCGGTGCATGCGGGTGGAGAAGGTGAGTGGGCAATCTGAGGGATGGTGTCCAGCATGGTGTAGAGGACCTTGGTCACCAACACTCCTGTCCAGTAGACGTTCCTGTTCCCACTTGGTGTGATGCACAGATCCCGTGTTGCGAACCCTTACGTGGGGCTGGGTGTCGGCAGCCTAGTTGTGGTTGGTTTCCTATCTAAAGTGAGTACTACTTTTATGTTGTATTGAAGGCAGAATGATAATTTAAAGTTTTAAAGTTGTATGGAATGCCAAGCTGGGCAAGGTGGCTCACGCCTCTAATCCCAGGACTTTGGGAGACTGAGGCAGGAGAATTGCTGGAGCCCAGGTCACCGCAGCCTTGACTTGCTGAGCTCAGGCAATCCTTATATCTCAGCCTTCTAAGTAACTGGAACCACAGGCATGCACCCCCGTGCCTGGCTAATTTTTTGATTTATTATAGAGACAGGATCTTGCCAAGTTGTTCCAGGCTGGTCTCAAACCCATGGGCTCAGGCAATCCAAGTGAATAGACAAAAAGACTGCTAAAAGTTTGAGTAATTTTCTGTTTGCTTTGTGTGTCTGTATTTAAGTGGTGGGGTTTATGTAAACCCACTCCCGTTTATGCCGGTAATTCAGGAAGCCTTTTAGAGCAGAGTGTCTTAACTTCAGCTCTGTTGACACTTTGAGGGACTGTCTCGTGCATTGTACGTTGTTTAGCCAGCACCCTGCCTTTTGCTCACTAGATACCAGGAGCTTCTCCACATTTGTGACAACAAATAGTATCTCCAGATATTCCCCAGGGGAGTAGAATTGTCCTCATTTGAGAACCATTGTTTGAGTGCTTACTGTGTGCCAGCCCCATGGATTGGTACTGAAGATAGAAAGATTCCAGGAGTTAGTAATACTAGGAGGGCAGAACAGGCACAGAAACAGTTGCACATCTGTAAGATAATTGTACTTCTCAGCCCAGAAAGGAGCAGACAAGACACTTCAAAGGCTTGGGTTTGTGAGCTTTCTCAGGCTATCTCAGGAGCATTTAGTAGATGACTGTACTTAGAACATATGATGGTAGAATGCATATTGGCAAGAAATAAAAACAGAAAAGTAGACTTTATGTTATATAACCATTAATGACAAACTCAATGTTAGCCTAGCAGTATATTTAGTTTACTTTTAAGGTAGTGTTTTAAGTTTGATCATTTTTGTATTTTTTTTTTTTTTTTTGAGTTGGAGTCTCACTCGGTCGCCCAGACTGGAGTGCAGTGGCCGCTCCCGGCCACTGCAGCCTAGCCTGCTGGGCTCCGGCGATCCTTCCGCCTCAGCCTTCTGAGTAGCCAGAATTACAGGCATGCGCTACCACGCCCGGCTGATTTTTTGATTTATTGTAGAGATGAGGTCCTGCCGGTCTTGAACCCGCGGGCTCAGGCAATCCACTCACCTCAGCCTCCCAAAGGCGTGGGATTGCAGGCTGAGCCACCGAGCCCGGCTGTATTTTTTTTAAACTGCTCTTTTCATAGAGTTAGAAAACCCAGAGTTACACACTAGCTGTTCCTTAACTCTTGGACAATGTACAAGTCAATATCTCTGCAACTAAGTATACTCATCTATAGAATTTGAGGGAAAATATCAGGACCTGTGAATGTTCAGTGACATAATGTATTTGAAATAATTTAGAACCATAAAGCATTACCAAAAAGTTTACAATTAGGTGTTTTTTTCCCTACAATAATATCATTTTTCTTTGCTTTATGTTCAGCAATATGTTAAGGATACCTGTAAGAAGGGCCTTAGTAGGCCTTTCTAAGTCTCCTAAAGGATGTGGTGAGTATTTCTTTTTAATTTTCATTTTTGAGTAAGTAACTTTATAGGTCTTTGGAATATTTGATCAAAGACCCTAATCCATAATCTGTTTTAAGTAAAAATAGAAATGTCTGATCTAAGTTGAATAGAATAATTTTCAAAATATAATTTTACTTTAAATAATTTATAGAAATTATTAGAAACTATGCATCAGTGTCAAAATGGAAAAATCAGCCATTCTGTTTTTGAAAAGTAGTCTTCCCATGAACATATTTTTAGTGGCATTAAAAGTTTTAGTTTAAACTACTGTCAAAAGTAGACAACCATATTCTGTTTGGTATTCAGAACTGAAAAAACTTTTTTCTAATTCAATCTTTTTAAAGTATATCTAGAGAAATAGAGAGGAGTGATATAAAATGAAATGTTTTGGGTTTGTAGATAATTAATCCATTATTCTTCGCTGTAGTAAATTCAACCTCTGTTAATTTGCTTTTCCTCTCAATATTTTGGATGGTCAGTTCGAACCACTGTCACAGCAGCAAGCAACTTGATTGAAGTATTTGTTGATGGTCAGTCTGTCATGGTGGAACCGGGAACCACAGTCCTCCAAGTAGGCATTCATTCCCATTCTTTATTTTGTGTATATGTTCTGATTTTTAAAAAAAATCGGTTTATTTCCTTCATATTGTTTTATTCTAAAGAAGAATTATGCATAGCAAAGTTATATGAAAATAGTTGGTTTTATGGAGAATGAGCTTAGGCAGGCCCTATTTAGAAGTGACAGAGAGAAAGGAGTTTGTCCCCCACTGTACAGAGTTCACTGATACTGGCTTTATTTTTTATTTATTTATTTATTTAATTTTATTTTTTAGTCGGAGTCTCACTCTGTCACCCAGACTGGAGTGCAGTGGCCGCTGCCAGCCACTGCAGCCTCAACCTGCTTGGCTCCGGCGATCCTTCTGCCTCAACCTTCCAAGTAGCCGAACTACAGGCGCGTACTACCCCGCCCGGCTAGTTTTTTTTTTTTATTTATTGTAGAGATGAGGCCTTGCCAAGTTGCCCAGGCGGGTACCAAACCCGCGGGCTCAGGCAATTCACTCACCTTGGTCTCCCAAAGCTCCGGTTTATAGGTTGAGCCACTGAACCCGACTATTTTTTTATTTTTTTGAGATGGAGTCTCATTCTGTTGCCCAGGCTGGAGTACAGTGTTACACTTACAACCACCACAGCCTCAACCTACTAGACCCGGGTGATCCTTCCACCTCAGCCTTCCAAGTAGCTGGAACTCCAGGCGTGCACTACCATGTTCAGCTAGTTTTTTTTTTTGTTTTGTTTTGTTTTTTTGAGTTGGAGTCTCGCTCTGTCTCCCAGACTGGAGTGCATGGAGTGCAGTGGCCGCTCCTGGCCACTGCAGCCTCGACCTGCTGGGCTCCGGCACTCCTTCCGCCTCAGCCTTCCAAGTAGCTAGAACTACAGGCGCGCGCTACCACGCCCGGCTAATTTTTGATTTATTGTAGAGATGAAGTCTCACCAAGTTGCCCAGGCGGGTCACGAACCCGCGGGCTCAGGCAATCCACTCACCTCAGCCTCCCAAAGTGCTGGGATTACAGGCTGAGCCACCGAGCCCGGCTCCAGCTAGTTTTTTGATTTATCGTAGAGACGAGGTCTCACCAAGTTGTCCAGGCTGGTCTCGAACCCCTGGACTCAAGCAATCCGCTCACTTCAGCCTCCCAAAGTGCTGGGATTATAGGCATGAGCCACCTTGCCCGGCCTTGGATGCAGTTTTCATGTGTAAAGTGAGCTGGTGGGAAGGCTGGGATGGTGTCTGTACCATTCACTACAGCACCTACTGCATCTAGCTCTAAGGAAACATGCATTTTTGCTAACTAAATAGTTAAAACATTGGAAACGATGGGATTGCTTTGGAGTGAGGACTGAGGATAGAAGAACTAACTCTAGAGGACACTTGTACATGTTTATGGGCCAAAAAGAGGAGGAACTTACAGAGGAGGGGTGATATTTGCAGAGTAGGGCTAATTCCCCGTACTTGCCACACAAGAATTAGGAAGAGCTTCAGCTATAGTGGGAGGTGAGTCCTGAGTGGGGCACAAGGAACCAAAGGTAGAAAAAGTCAACCAGCTGGAGGCTGTGAGATAGAGTCTCTAATCCAGAGGAGGGAAATGAGACAAAGAGGAAATCCAGGAATGGTACAGAGTTAGAAGGGACATTGTGGATGGCGGTTCCAAGTGCACATGGGAAGCCAGGCCTTCAGCAGGCTCCAAGGAAACCTTATCCAGGTTCTTCCTTATAAGAGGGAAGCATGCTGTGGAGCATTGGTCCTCTGAGGCAGTTCAAAGATAGGTTGGAGTCAGGAGCAAAGGAGCAGGGAGATCTTCAGGGACTGAGGAAAGAATGAATGAAGATACTTATAGATAGGGGTGATTAGATGGCCTCGTGTTCTTGTGTGTGGGGGGAGGATCAGGTCATTCTAATGCAGAATTGCTTGACTTCGTATTCTAGGCTTGTGAGAAGGTCGGCATGCAGATTCCTCGGTTCTGTTACCATGAAAGGCTGTCCGTTGCTGGGAACTGCAGGATGTGCCTTGTGGAGATTGAGAAAGCTCCTAAGGTACTTGACACCATGCTGTAGGTGGGAGAAACTTTGTATCTTACAGCAGACTATTTAGAATCAAGTGTTGTAGTAGAGAACCTACCATCCTGTTCACGTCTGTCTATAAATTTACTATTTTTTTGTGCAGTTGATTCTCTTCATTTTGGACAGGAAACATGTCTGTGGAAGTGCTTTGTAAATGCACGTGCCATGTAATTGTACCAGATAGAAAGTAAAGGTGATATCATGTGGCTGTCAGTGTTTCCAAATGGCTATATGACACACAGCTAGGATGTGGAGTTGCCAAGCAGCACATTGACTTTTTCTTTTTTTTTTTTTGAGTTGGAGTCTCACTCTGTCGCCCAGACTGGAGTGCAGTGGCCACTCCTGGCCACCGCAGCCTCGACTTGCTGGGCTCTGGTGATCCTTCCGCCTCAGCCTTCCAAGTAGCCAGAATTACAGGCATGTGCTACCACACCCGGCTGATGTTTTGATTTATTGTAGAGATGAGGTCTCGCTGCCCGGGCGGGTCTCGAACCTGCAGGCTCAGGCAATCCACTCACCTCAGCCTCCCAAAGGCGCGGGGCACATTGCCATTTTTGGTAGAAAAGAGGGTTGCAGGGAAGAGAATCACTTTCAGTAGTCTAATTGCATTTTGGTATACGCAATTTTAATTCAGTAGTGCCTGCTAATCAGAGCACAGTTCTTTAGTAATCTGTTTCAGAGCAGAATAAAAAATTGCTTTGACTGTTAGATAATAATAAACTTAAAAAGTAGGATGTCTGACTTGTTTCTGAGAAAAATGTGAAGTGCCAAATGTCTGTATTATGGATATGAAAACTTTAAAATTTTAATCTTAAAAAGTACTCTGTTCTTTGCTTATTTTCAAATGTATGTTTTTTGTTTGTTTGTTTGTTTGAGTTGGAGTCTCACTCTGTCGCCCAGACTGGAGTGCAGTGGCATGCTTCCGGCCACCGCTGCCTTGACCTGCTGGGCTCAGGCGAATCTCCCGCCTCAGTCTTCCAAGAAGCCGGAACTGCAGGCACGCGCTACTGCACCCGGCTAATTTTTTATTTATTATAGAGACGAGGTCTTGCCAAATTGGCTGGGCAGGTCTCGAACCCATGGGCTCAGGCAATCCACTCGCCT